>NC_036870.1:27175501-27196080 GCF_002910315.2 Salvelinus sp. IW2-2015
CATATAGTCTACCGTAGAGACGGGATCAGAACAGAGGCTATGTAGTCTACCGTAGAGACGGGATCAGAACAAGGGCTATGTAGTCTACCGTAGAGACGGGATCAGAACAGAGGCTATGTAGTCTACCGTAGAGACGGGATCAGAACAGAGGCTATGTAGTCACCGTAGAGACGGGATCAGAACAGAGGCTATGTAGTCTCCGTAGAGACGGGATCAGAACAGGGCTATGTAGTCTACCGTAGAGACGGGATCAGAACAGAGGCTATGTAGTCTACGTAGAGACGGGATCAGAACAGAGCTATGTAGTCTACCGTAGAACGGAGTCAGAACAGAGGCTATATAGTCTACCGTAGAGACGGGATCAAAACAGAGGCTATATAGTCTACAGTAGAGACGGGATCAGAACAGAGCTATGATGCTACAGTAGAGACGATCAGAACAGAGGCTATGTAGTCTACCGTAGAGACGGGATCAGAACAAGAGGCTATATAGTCTACAGTAGAGACGGGATCAGAACAGAGGCTATGTAGTCTACTGTAGAGACGGGACAGAACAGAGCTATGTAGTCTACAGTAGAGACGGGATCAGAACAGAGGCTATGTAGTCTACCGTTAGAGACGGGATCAGAACAGAGGCTATATAGTCTACAGTAGAGACGGGATAGACAGAGGCTATGTAGTCTACCGTAGAGACGGGATCAGAACAGAGGCTATATAGGTCTACAGTAGAGACGGGATCAGAACAGAGGCTATATAGTCTACAGTAGAGACGGGATCAGAACAGAGGCTATATAGTCTACAGTAGAGACGGGATCAGAACAGAGGCTATAAGTCTACCGTAGAGACGGATCAGAACAGAGGCTATATAGTCTACCAGTAGAGACGGGACAGAACAGAGGTGTGTGCAGCTATTAACATACCGTAAATACCATAGTATATAGACAAACAAAAGCAGGCTAGAGAAATGATGCCAGGGGCTTGGATGTTGTTTTGGGGCCTTTGTACCACGCCCTGAAAATGAGGGGAAACACTAACAGGAGCTATACATAGCAGAAGGCCAGTGACCAGGGAGCGTGATCCTCCTGTCGTTTTAGTGTAACTCTGATAACCACTGAATGAATATACTATGACCTTTATCTTGGGCAGTGTCTGTGCATCAGAGAGCAGGGGCGGATTTTTACACCGGCTGTCTTCATCCTGGTCAAGCCATCAGGATCAAGGCTGAATTTCTCACTGATCCGTGTACATCAGCAGTCCCCTTCATAATATTTTCATGTGGAGATCCACGACAGCGATGGAGAGAAGGAAAAAAAGAGAAAAGGAGAGGTTGAAGAGAGCAGGAGCGTGACGAGAAGAAGGTCGCGCAATGAACGCAGCAGTAGGAGAGACCAGTGACCGATACTCTAACACACACGGCGTCCACAGCTGGAGTCAACCTGTGGAACGGCTGGGTCGCACACCAGCATGCTCCAGCTAATGGAGACCAATGTATATAACAGAGAGAAATATGATCAACACATCCAACATCATGCTGATACACTCCACCACAGCACCACGCTGCCTACACTCACACCACAGCACCACGCTGCCTACACTCACACCACAGCACCACGTGCCTACACACACACCACAGCACACGCTGCCTACACTCACACCACAGCACCACGCTGCCTACACTCACACCACAGCACCACGCTGCCTACACACACACCAGAGAGAGACCACACACCCGCACAATGCTAGGCTATACTTAGATAAATACAAAACACTAAAACGTGATCTGACTGGTTCATACTACAGGGAACTAAATACCAAAACGCTACATACCAACTCTTCACAGACAGCTGGAAAAGGGTAGACCAAGTACATAACTATCAGTTAACAAACTGGTTCAAATATCTGTGGGAGGGATGGTCTGTGGTGGTGGGATGGTCTGTGGGGTGGGATGGTCTGTGGTGGTGGGATGGTCTGTGTGGTGGATGGTCTGTGGTGGTGGGATGGTCTGTGGTGGTGGGATGGTCTGTGGGGATGTGGGATGGTCTGTGGTGGTGGGATGGTCTGTGGTGGTGGGATGGTCTGGTGGTGGTGGGAGGGGTGGTCTGTGGTGGTGGGATGGTCTGGTGGTGGGTAGGGATGGTCTGTGGCTGCGTGGGATGGCTGTGGTGGATGGGTTAGGTCTTGGGGTGGGATGGTCTGTGGTGGTGGATGGTCTGTGGGGAGGATGGTCTGGGGAGGTGGTTGTGGGAGGGATGTCTGTGGGGAGGGATGGGTCTGTGGTGGTGGGTGGCTGTGTGTGGATGGTCTGTGGGGTGGGATGCTAAAAACAAAACAGTCACGAACATCTGACAAACAGTAAAGTCATTAGGACCAAAGTCTTCCTGAGTACAACTGGAATGCTAGTGGAGTGGGCAAGGTGAGGAGATACTATCATTACCTGATTATTTATTTGTGAACTGTACAGTTAACTCTGTTGAGCTGGCTGTAGGATAACAGAATGTCAACCTACTTGAGGGGCGTTTGTTGCCTTAAATCGAGAGACAGACAGACAGAGAAAGGAGGACTGCAGGCGAGGTTTTTATATTCATAAATTGCGAGGTTGCACTTGGAGGTGGGAGGGTGCGCAAACTGCAGAGTATAATTTATGAGCACCCAGGCGCATTTGTGGTGACATCTGAATGAGCCCCCCCCACCCCCCACCCCCACCCCGCCCCTCTCTCAAAGTGTAGATCCCGAATCAGCACTCCTTTCAGTCAGAAACCTCATCTGGGGACAAAGTATGTATCAAGCGTCTCAGAGTAGGAGTGCTGAGTTTGGGATGATGTTCAGCTTTTTTAGGTGATAATAATTCAGATTATTATGGACAGGGAGGACGTTATCCTATATAGCAGTCCTACTCGAGACTCGGTTTATTACACACGCCGATCTCCAACATTATTACTGTGCTTTAAACTGAATTCCTCTCCATCAATGAGGCTTATAATGGGAAACATTTGAGGGGAAAACCAAGGCTGGAACATTAACATGGTGTCATTTCAGTAAGACCCTTTAGGGTTTTAGACATTTTTATTTAGTCGAGAAGTTAGCAGACGTTGTTATGACAGTTAAACACTCTTTCCCTGTGTGTGTGTTGTGTGTGTGTGTGTGTTATGACCAGTAAAACAGTATTTCCCTGTGTGTACATTCCTTTGACATACTGTTCTTCAGGTGTCTAAAATGCATGATATTTGCTGACACACATATCACTTCTGGGCTGCTAGTCAAGGCCTTCCAGACCTGACACAATATCACTTCTGGGCTGCTAGTCAAGGCCTTCCAGACCTGACACACATCACTTCTGGGCTGCTAGTCAAGGCCTTCCAGATTGACACACACCGGTCTCCAGGAGTGAAGAAGAGTTAGGAGATTTAGGAAAAGGATGGAAGACTAGATTGTTTGTGTAGGTATGGAAGCATCAAGTGTCTCCCGGGTGGCGCAGTGGTCTAGGCACTGCATCGCAGTGCTAGCTGCGCACCAGAGTCTGGGTCGCGCCCAGGCTGGGCTGGGTTCGCGCCCAGGCTCTGTCGCAGCCGGCCGCAACCGGGAGATCCGTGGGGCGACGCACAATTGGCATAGCGTCGTCGGGTTAGGGAGGTTGGCCGGTAGGGAGGGTTTGCCGGTAGGGATATCCTTGTCTCAGTAAGTAAATAAAAAAATAAAAAAAATGTAATAAAATGTATGACTCTACTGTAAGTCGCTTGATAAAGAGCGTCTGCTAAATGACTAAATGTAAATGTAAGTGTGAGACACCACATCAAATTTTGACACACAGATTTGTACTTTGTCACGATTTGACTTCCAAAATGATCTTGTCAGATGAAAGCACTACGTACACTGCCTGATTTAACAAGTTGTAATCTCAATCATAAGCCTCATACCAAAAGTCCTTATGGCAGAACTGTAGATGCAACAGAGGAACGAGTAACGGTGGGCAACTTTGAGGGCAGCAGGTAGCCTAGCGGTTAAAGCGCTGAGCAAGTAACCAAAATGTCGGCTAGGTCGAATCCCAGAGCCAACAAGGTGAAAAATCACTTAACCATAATCGCTCCAGGGTCGCCGTGAATGGCTGACCCTGGTCATGACCCCACCAAGGGGTGTCTCAGGGAGTTTGGATATGCAAAAAACACAATTCTAATTCAACATGGGTATTAATACACACGTGTACATGTGTGAAATGGGACAAATGTAAACACCACAAATGATTATTATTAGGACCCCATCCAAGACAAATATCAATACACATTATCTTAACCGGCTCTACACTGGCCTTCATGTCCAATGATACGTCCATAATACAGTACATTCCAATACAGCAGCATCTACTACTGCCATCCTGACCCCAGAACATCTAGCAGCCATACTCAGTGGGAGCCGGCGTATATCTCTGTGGTGTGTTTACAGTACCAGTCAAAAGTTTGGACACACCTACTTATTCAAGGGTTTTTCTTTCTATTTTTTCATTGTAGAATTAATAGTGAAGACATCAAAACTATGAAATAACACATATGGGACTCATGTTAGAACCATAAAAGTGTTAAAACAAATCTAAATATATTTTCTATATTGTGCCAAGAGTGTGCAAAGTTGTCATCAAGGCAAAGGGTGGCTATCTTGAAGAAACACTTTTTTGGTTACTACATGATTCCATGGTGTGTTATTTCATAGTTTTGATGTCTTCACTATTATCCTGCTACAATGGTAGAAAATAGTAAAAATGAAGAAAAACCCTGAATTGAGTAGGGTGTCCAAACCGTTGACTGGTACTGTATTATCACTCTGGCATGATGACCCACTGGCCTGCTGTGCCATCAAAACACACACATCTCCTCTGGTTAATGGAGCATGGATGAGGTTGCTCCAGCCTGGTCTCATAGCAATAGATGTAACATAGTAAATGTAAAATCCCGGGACACTCAAGTTAGTATTATATGTGTTACGTTTGTACGGTTACATTGGTCGGGGTGGATGAGCGGGGATATAACGCGAACGGTCTAGCACCCAAAGGTTACAAGTTTGAATAATATCATCACAGAAAATTTAGCAATTTTAGCTTAATTTGCAAAATGGCAACTACATACTACTTTTTTAGAGCTACAGTCAATTTGCAACTACCTACCATGTTAGCCAACCTTCCTTAACCCTTTAACCCAACTCCTAAACTAAAACCTAACCCTAGCCTAGCTAATGTTAGCCATCTAGCAAATTCGTAACATAGTTGTCTGTTTGGCAAATTTGTAACAATAATACAAAATTGTAATTCATAACATATCACACAAAATGGGTGATGGACATCAACAAATTCATTCATACAAAATGTAACAAATGGAGTGTCCTCTGGATTTACATATAGAATAATATGAAAATGCTCTGAGACAGGTTGTGGCTCAGAACTGCTCTGCCTCTGGGATGAGGCCTCTGAAATCCTGTAGAGACGGGATCAGAACAGAGGCTATATAGTCTACAGTAGAGACGGGATCAGAACAGAGGCTATATAGTCTACCGTAGAGACGGGATCAGAAACAGAGGCTATATAGTCTACAGTAGAGACGGGATCAGAACAGAGGTGTGTGCAGCTATTAACATACCGTAAATACCATAGTATATAGACAAACAAAAGCAGGCTAGAGAAATGATGCCAGGGGGCTTGGATGTTGTTTTTGGGGCCTTTGTACCACCCCCTGAAAATGAGGGGAAACACTAACAGGAGCTATACATTAGCAGAAGGCCCAGTGACCAGGGAGCGTGATCCTCCTGTCGTTTTAGTGTAGAACTCTGATAACCACTGAATGAATATACTATGACCTTTATCTTGTGGCAGTGTCTGTGCATCAGAGGAGCAGAGGGGCGGATTTTTACACCGGCTGTCTTCATCCTGGTCAAGCCATCAGGATCAAGGCTGAATTTCTCACTGATCCGTGTACATCAGCAGTCCCCTTCATAATATTTTCATGTGGAGATCCACGACAGCGATGGAGAGAAGGAAAAAAAGAGAAAAGGAGAGGTTGAAGAGAGCAGGAGCGTGACGAGAAGAAGGTCGCGCCAATGAACGCAGCAGTAGGAGAGACCAGTGACCGATACTCTAACACACACGGCGTCCACAGCTGGAGTCAACCTGTGTGAACGGCTGGGTCGCACACCAGCATGCTCCAGCTAATGGAGACCACATGTATATAACAGAGAGAAATATGATCAACACATCCAACATCATGCTGATACACTCACACCACAGCACCACGCTGCCTACACTCACACCACAGCACCACGCTGCCTACACTCACACCACAGCACCACGCTGCCTACACACACACACCACAGCACCACGCTGCCTACACTCACACCACAGCACCACGCTGCCTACACTCACACCACAGCACCACGCTGCCTACACACACACCAGAGAGAGAAACCACACACCCGCACAATGCTAGGCTATACTTAGATAAATACAAAACACTAAAACGTGATCTGACTGGTTCATACTACAGGGAACTAAATACCAAAACGCTACATACCAACTCTTCCACAGACAGCTGGAAAAGGGTAGACCAAGTACATAACTATCAGTTAACAAACTGGTTCAAATATCTGTGGGGAGGGATGGTCTGTGGTGGTGGGATGGTCTGTGGGGTGGGATGGTCTGTGGTGGTGGGATGGTCGTGGTTGGTGGAAATGGTCTGTGGTGGTGGGGATGGTCTGTGGGTGGGTGGGAATGGTCGTGTGGGAGGGATGGTCTGTGGTGGTGGGATGGTCTGTGGTGGTGGGATGTCTGTGGTGGTGGGATGGTCTGTGGTGGTGGGATGGTCTGTGGTGGTGGGATGGTCTGTGGTGGGTGGGATGGTCCTTGGTGGAGGGCATGGTCTGGTGTGGTGGGATGGTCTGTGGTGGTTGGGTGGCTGTGGGAGGATGGTCTGTGGGAGGATGGTTTTGGGGAGGGATGGTCTGTGGGGGATGGGTCTGTGGTGGTGGGAGTGGTCTGTGGTAGGTGGGATGGTCTGTGGTGGTTGTGGGATGCTAAAAAACAAAAACAGTCACGGAACATCTGACAAACAGTAAAAGTCATTAGGACCAAAGTCTTCCTGAGTACAACTGGAATGCTAGTGGATGGCATAGGTGAGGAGATACTATCATTTACCTGATTATTTATTTGTGAACTGTACAGTTAACTCTGTTGAGCTGCTGTAGGAATAACAGAATGTCAAACCTACTTGAGGGGGCTTTGTTGCCCTTAAATCAGAGACAGACAGACAGAGAAAGGAGGACTGCCAGGCGAGGTTTTCTATTCATAAATTGCGAAGGTTGCACTTGGAGGTGGGAGGGTGCCAAACTGCAGAGTATAATTTATGAGCACCCAGGCGCATTTGTGGTGAATCTGAATGAGCCCCCCCCCCCCCCCCACCCCCCCCGCCCCTCTCTCAAAGTGTAGATCCCGAATCAGCACTCCTTTCAGTCAGAAACCTCATCTGGGGACAAAGTATGTATCAAGCGTCTCAGAGTAGGAGTGCTGATTTGGGATGAGTTCAGCTTTTTAGGTGATAATAATTCAGATTATTATGGACAGGGAGGACGTTATCCTATATCAGCAGTCCTACTCGGAGACTCTGGTTTATTACACACGCCGATCTCCACATTATTACTGTGCTTAAACTGAATTCCTCTCCATCAATGAGGCTTATAATGGGAAACATTTGAGGGGAAAACCAAGGCTGGAACAATTAACATGGTGTCATTTTCAGTAAGACCCTTTAGGGTTTTAGACATTTTTATTTAGTCGAGAAGTTAGCAGACGCTTGTTATGACCAGTTAAACACTCTTTTCCCCTGTGTGTGTGTGTGTGTGTGTGTGTGTTATGACCAGTAAAACAGTATTTCCCCTGTGTGTACATTCCTTTGACATACTGTTCTTCAGGTGTCTATAAAATGCATGATATTTTGCTGACACACATATCACTTCTGGGCTGCTAGTCAAGGCCTTCCAGACCTGACACACATATCACTTCTGGGCTGCTAGTCAAGGCCTTCCAGACCTGACACACATCACTTCTGGGCTGCTAGTCAAGGCCTTCCAGATCTGACACACCGGTCCTCCAGGAGTGAAGAAGAGTTAGGAGATTTAGGAAAAGGATGTAAGACTAGATTGTTGTGTAGAGTTATGGAAGCATCAAGTGTCTCCCGGGTGGCGCAGTGGTCTAGGGCACTGCATCGCAGTGCTAGCTGCGCCACCAGAGTCTCTGGGTTCGCGCCCAGGCTGGGCTGGGTTCGCGCCCAGGCTCTGTCGCAGCCGGCCGCAACCGGGAGATCCGTGGGGCGACGCACAATTGGCATAGCGTCGTACGGGTTAGGGAGGGTTTGGCCGGTAGGGAGGGTTTGGCCGGTAGGGATATCCTTGTCTCAGTAAGTAAATAAAAAAAAATAAAAAAAATGTAATAAAATGTATGCACTCTACTGTAAGTCGCTCTGGATAAGAGCGTCTGCTAAATGACTAAAATGTAAATGTAAGTGTGAGACACCACATCAATTTTGACACAGATTTGTACTTTGTCACGATTTGACTTCCAAAATGATCTTGTCAGATGAAAGCATACAGTACACTGCCTGATTTTAACAAGTTGTAATCTCAATCATAAGCCTCATACCAAAAGTCCTTATGGCAGAACATGTAGATGCAACAGAGGAACGATGTAACGGTGGGCAACTTTGAGGGCAGCAGGTAGCCTAGCGGTTAAAGCGCTGAGCAAGTAACCAAAATGTCGCTAGGTCGAATCCCAGAGCCAACAAGGTGAAAAATCACTTAACCATAATCGCTCCAGGGTCGCCGTTGATAATGGCTGACCCTGGTCATGACCCCACCAAGGGTGTCTCAGGGGGAGTTGGGATATGCAAAAAAACACAATTCTAATTCACACATGGGTATTAATACACACGTGTACATGTGTGAAATGGGACAAATGTAAACAACCACCAAATGATTATTATTAGGACCCCAATCCAAGACCAATATCAATACACATTATCTTAACCTAGTCTACACTGGCCTTCATGTCCAATGATACTCCATAAATACAGTACATCCAATACAGCAGCATCTACCTACTGCCATCCTGACACCCAGAACATCTAGCAGCCATACTCAGTGGGAGCCGGTATATTCTGTGTGTGTTTACAGTACCAGTCAAAAGTTTGGACACACCTACTTATTTCAAGGGTTTTTCTTTCTATTTTTTTCATTGTAGAATAATAGTGAAGACATCAAAACTATGAAATAACACATATGGACTCATGTAGTAACCATAAAAGTGTTAAACAAATCTAAATATATTTATCTATATTGTGCYAAGAGTGTGCAAAGTTGTCATCAAGGCAAAGGGTGGCTACTTTGAAGAAACACTTTTTTGGTTACTACATGATTCCATGTGTGTTATTTCATAGTTTTGATGTCTTCACTATTATTCTACAATGTAGAAAATAGTAAAAATGAAGAAAAACCCTTGAATGAGTAGGTGTGTCCAAACCGTTGACTGGTACTGTATATCACTCTGGCATGATGACACTGGCACTGCTGTGCCATCACAACACACACATCTCCTCTGGTTAATGGAGCATGGATGAGGTGCTCCAGCCTGGTCTCATAGCAATAGATGTAACATAGTAAATGTAAATCCCGGGACACTCAAGTTAGTATTATATGTTACGTTTTGTACGGTTACATGGTCGGGGTGGATGAGCGGGGATATAACGCGAACGTCTAGCAACCCAAAGGTTACAAGTTTGAATATATATCATCACAGAAAACTTTAGCATTTTAGCTAATTAGCAAAATGTCAACTACATACTACTTTTTAGCTACAGTACTTTGCAACTACCTACCATGTTAGCCAACCCTTCCCTTAACCCTTTAACCCAACTCCTAAACTTAAACCTAACCCCTAGCCTAGCTAATGTTAGCCATCTAGCAAATTCGTAACATATTGTCTGTTTGGCAAATTTGTAACATATAATACAAAATTGTAATTCATAACATATCACACAAAATGGGTGATGGACATCAACAAATTCATTCATACAAAATGTAACTAAATGGAGTGTCTCGGATTTACATATAGAATAATATGAAAATGCTCTGAGACCAGGTTGGTGGCTCAGAAACTGCTCTGCCCTCTGGGAAGAGGCCTCTGAAATCCTCATAGGTACTGTCAAAAACACACAAGACAGTCAGATGAAGCTCAAATAACATGAGAGTGGAGGCTGCTGAGGGGAGAACAGCTCATTATAATGGCTGGAACAGAGAAAATGGAATGGCATCAAACTGTTTCTGATACCATTCCACTGATTCCACTCCAGCCATTACCATGAACCCGTCCTCCCCAATTAAATTGCCACCAACCTCCTGGGGTGTGTGTGTCTTAGATCTCAAAACAACCATTTCTTGWAGGAGAGCATCAAAGCACTTCAAGATAATGATCCAATCTGTAGAAAACATCTTCTAGCCTACAATGATACCCACAATGTGATTAATGACATTGCATTTACTGTGGTTCAAACGATAGCCTGCATGCATGCATCTCCATCCTAGAATAAAGACAAGTAAAACTAGAGAGTGAATATGCTCAAAAACACCTGCATTGGAAGCAGGGGTATATAGGGTGCAGACTTTTCTCCTGTAATTAACGTTTGTTTACACAACAGTGGCCAAAGCTGAACCAGGGACTTCTCTCCTGTAATTCAGGTTTGTTTACAGTGACCAATGCAACCAGGGATAAAGTCTGGACAGGGGTGTTTTGTAAACAAGCTATCCACTTGTCTTTCAACAAACAACGACTTCATACGAGAACTCTTTCATTGGAATTCCAGTGCGGACGCGCCAACTTCATGAGCCGCTGAACTGTTTTGAGCGAGCTTGTCAATCAACAGAGCAGCGCCCAGAACCGCGGCGCCCAGAACCGCGGCGCCCACTCCTGCAGAAAAGTAGCCGATTGATAACATTTCCAGGGCGCGCAAACTATTCTACTGTATAGTGTATAATACAATGTAACAATAGCAGAAATACTGGCTACAGTAGCGAGTCGAACACCGACGATTGACAATTTATTGAGCAGTTCATTCTGGCGTGTATCCTAAACTAGTAGACGCAAAGAAGAAACTGCATGCTTTCTATTAGGCTAAATGAAATAACGTTTTATTTTTTACCAACCTGGCCAAGCGATGGAACTTCTCATGTAGCAAAACGCTGATGTTCAGAGTTTGTGTCACAGTCAGTCGTGCGTGTTCTGTCCCTCTCCTCCGCTCCAGATTATGTTTTCACTTCCTCTTTTTCTCTCGCCGTCTGCTGGTTGGCTCCTCTCCTCCGAGACTCGAGCAACGATGCTAGGGATTTTGACCAATTACAACACAACAAATCCCGACAATCGAAGGGGCACTCCTCGTTAATGGGTGGCAATCAATGACTGTATGGTGTCAATTCATATATTTCATCACTTTCTCTGATGTCCTTCATGTATTAGTAGGTTTAGGCCTATAAATGCATGGTCCGGACGGAATGCTTGTTAGAATATTATGTCATCATTGAACCTCGGATAAGCGCTGCAGAGGGCTCAAGGAACAATGTATTTAATAATTCATAGCTATCGATTCATTCATACATAAAACAGACAGCATCTGGGGGTGGGGTGTTATAACCGTTATCTGAAACAGATGATAATAATAGACAATTATATAAAGGCTACAGTACAGTCAACACCAGAGTTGATTAAATTCATGCCACCTACATCTACTTCCAATATCTAGGCTGCCCCGCAAGAGAGAAAGAGAGAGGAAGGTAGAAAGGGAAGAGGGGGAGAGAGAGCGAGAAAAGACAGAGAGAGGGAGGGAGAAAGGGGAGAGAGGGAGGGAGATAAAGAGAGGGAGGGAGAAAAAAGAGAGGGATGGAGAGAGAGAGAGAGAGAGAGAGAGAGAGAGAGCGTGAGAGAGAGAGAGAGAGAGAGAGAGAGAGAGAGAGAGAGAGAGAGAGAGAGAGAGAGAGAGAGAGATAGATAGAGAGGGAGAGAAAGAAAAGAGAGAAAGAAGGGAAGGGGGAGAGGGAGGGAGGGGAAAAAAAAAGAAGGGGGGGAAAAAAGGAGAGAGAGGGAAAGAGGGAGAGGAGGGGGAGAGAGAGAGAGAGAGAGAGAGAGAGAGAGAGAGAGAGAGAGAGGAAGAGAGTATTAGAGAGAGAGAGAGAGAGACAGAGATGAAGAGAGAAAGAGAGAGAGAGGAAGAGAGTTAGAGACATCTATGAGGGATCTGAACTGGTGCCACCGTGCCAGGCACACAGCTCTCCTCTCCACAGTACAGCATCAGGATTTAAACAGGATCATGTGCCTCTACTGTCTGTCTGGCATATAATCTGGGCTAATGGTGGCCAAACACCCAAACGTTCTCTCTGGTACTAGATCTGGTAGGACAAGACGAAGGAAGATATGAAATGTGACAAGCAAAAAGATCATTAAGAAATGAGTGGTGTTGCATAATATTCGATTGATAATACTCTGTCACGATAACTGTGTCAATTGTGAAAAAAACAGACACAGAAATGATATGAAGAAATCCTGTTTTGTAGTATTATTCCATGTTAGGGGCCGATGCTATGGCAGTTTTTGGCAAAGAAGAATTGCATACATAAAATGGAAGATAGTTGATGTTACTGATCGTCTGAAGAGCATCCACAGATGGACTATACAAATAAAGTGTTACCAACCATAGCCTTTTCTCCTGCCCCATAAAATAGTGGTTCAATATAGAAGCTTTTCTATCTTAACTTTGCCAAAGTGTCTGCCTCGGAGCAGCAGTGTCTCAGTGATCATCTAGGAGATTCATGTCTGTCTCTGCTCAGAGAGAGCGAGAGGGCTACGTGGTGCAGATGGGACACTGTTTAAATGCTGTTGATTTATCTGAGGCCTTTGCTCAAAGCACCAGAGAAAGGAAAGGAGGGAGTTGCCATGAAAAGGAGGATAAGAGAGGGATGGTGAAAGGAGAGATCAAATGAAGCTTTCCATTACTAGGAAACACACACACCTTTAGGCCTAACTTCATGCAGAATCCACTAGGACACTAATCCAAATTCAAATACATCTTTCTCCCCTGAAGGACTGCTTAAAGTCCTCTAATTGGGGTCATTAAAATAAGATTTATAGTTTTGATAACACACTTCTCTAAATAGACATCCTATCATTAGAGAAGGGCAAAGTGGAGAACTCTTGATGTGGCCTGCAGTGTGTGCGTGTTACCGACTACAAAATGGCACATTAGTGAGTAACCTATTCTACCCTGGGATTTCTGAGAGGTCTTTCAAGATCAAAGGGAAAGTAAAAAAGAAAGGCGCACCAAGGCACTCTAAATATAATTCATTAAAATGACTTTATTTGTATGGGATGTTCAATGGAAACAAACCTTAAAAACTCTGATGCGTTTCGGCTGCGTGGCCTTCGTCAAGGGAAAGTGTTTTCTTTTCTCTACCTTTAAAATGGAAACAGTGCTAACTACTGGGACATTAATGGGACAGTGATCAGCACTGGGACATTATAGGGGATGGAGATGTGGAAGAAACATAAACATCGGCCGCCCCCTGCACAGTAGATCACCTGCTGGGTGTTGACGAAGGCTGGCGATTCAACATGTACGGGACCCATACATGGCAAGCAGGTACAAGCTCCGCAAATCCATTAGGAACGCAAAAAGACAAAGCCTCAAACTTGAATTGATGTTCGCTATTCACACTGCCGTAACATATCTGAACAAGAGGTACACCTTCACTACCGGTCAAAAGTTTTAGAACACCTATTCATTCAAGGGTTTCTCTTTATTTTTACTGTTTTCTACATTGTAGAATAATAGTGAAGACATCAAAACTATTAAATAACACGTGGAATCATGTAGTAACCAAAAAAGTATTAAACAAATTAAAATAGATTTTGTTTGAGATTCTTCAAATAGCCACCCTTTGAAGACAGCTTTGCACACTCTTGGCATTCTCTCAACCAGCCTCACCTGGAATGATTTTCCAACAGTCTTGAAGGAGTTCCCACATATGCTGAGTACTTGTTGGCTGCTTTTCCTTCACTCTAGTCCGACTCATCCCAAACCATCTCAATTTAGTTGAGGTCGGGGGATTGTGGAGGCCAGGTCATCACATGCAGCACTCCATCACTCTACTTCTTGGTAAAATAGCCCTTACATAACTCACAAAGACACAGCGGTTGGAATCAAAAATCTCCTATTGGACTYCAGACCAAAGGACAAATTTCCACCGGTCTAATGTCCATTGCTCGTGTTTCTTGGCCCGAGCAAGTCTCTTCTTCTTATTGGTGTCCTTAGTAGTGGCTTCTTTGCAGAAATTCGACCATGAAGGCCTGATTCACACAGTCTCCTCTGAACAGTTGATGTTGAGATGTGTCTGTTACTTGAACTCTGTGATGCATTTATGTGGGCTGCAATTTCTGAGGCTGGTAACTCTAATGAACTTATCCTCTGCAGCAGAGGTAACTCTGGGTCTTCCATTTCTGTGGCGGTCCTCATGAAAGCCAGTTTCATCATAGCGCTTGATGGTTTTTGCGACTGCACTTGAATAACCTTTCAAAGTTCTTGAAATTGTCCGTATTGACTGACCTTCATGTCTTAAAGTAATGATGGACTGTCGTTTCTCTTTGCTTATTTGAGCTGTTCTTGCCATAATATGGACTTGGTCTATACCCCCCTACTTTGTCTCAAATGCATTAAAGAGAGAAATTCCACAAATGTACTTTTAAGAAGGCACACCTGTTAATTGAAATACATTCCAGGTGACTACCTCATGAAGCTGGTTGAGAGAATGCCAAGTGTGTGCAAAGCTGTCATCAAGGCAAAGAGTGGCTATTTGAAGAATCTCATATATAAAATACATTTWGCTTTGTTTAACACTTTTCTGGTTACTACATGATTCCATATGTGTTACTTCATAGTTTTGATGCCTTCACTATTATTCTACAATGTATAAAAATAAAAATAAAGAAAAACCCTTCAATGAGTAGGTGTTCTAAAACTTTTGACCGGTAGTGTACGTGAGAATGCTGTTCATTGACTTCAGTTCAGCATTCAACACTATTGTTCCCTACAAGCTTGGCACCAAGCTCAGAGCCCTGGATCCTGGACTTCCTGACAGGCAGCCCAAAGGCTGTGAGGATTGGCAACAACACCTCCTCCACACTGACTCTTAACACAGGGGCCCTCCAGGGGTGTGTTCTCAGCCCTCTGCTGTACTCCCTGTTAACCTACAACTGTGTGGCTTTGCACGACACCAACATCAACTTTGCTGACGACACCACGGTTGTAGGCCTGATAGCCAACAACGACAAGTCAGCCTATAGGGAGGAGGTAAGAACTGGCATTGTGGTGCCAAGACAACCTCTCCCTCAACGTCAGCAAAACAAAGGAGTTGTTGTTGACTTCAGGAAACAGAGGTAACATACCCGATCCACATCAACAGGACTGCAGTAGAAGGCGTCAGACGTTTTAAGTTCCTCTGCGCTCACATCACCAAGGACTTGACATGGAACACCCCCACCACTCTTGTCAAGAGGGTGCAACAGTGTCTCTACWTCCTAAGGCAGCTTAAGAAATTCGTCATGACACTCCGGGTCCTCTCCAAACACGACCGCTGCACAATCGAGAGCGTCCTGACCGGTTGCATCAAGGCCTGGTACGGGAATTGCTCCGTCCACGACCGCAAGGCCCTGCAGCGGGTGGTGAAGATGGCCCAGTACATCACTGGGACCGTGCTCCCACCCATCCAGGACATCTACTGGAAACGGTGCCTGAGGAAGGCCTGCAGCATCAAGGACCCCACACACCCCAGCCACGAGCTGTTCTCTCCCTTACYGGGAAAACAGTATCAGAGTATGAGGTCTGAATCCAACAGCTTCTATCTACAAGCCATCAGACGGCTGAACACTGGAACTGGACTGCCCACCTGCACTGACTCTCCCCACCTTAGTACACATGCACTCGCATACATCACTACTGCTACAAGACTCATATTATTATTGCTAAATACAGCACAATTTAAACACTTGCCCGTCCAATTCCCCATCCCCAAAACACATTGGACTATAAATTGTGCCTTCCTGTATTTTACTAATGCTAAAATGTTTATTTTATTCTCCTGAGCCAGTTACTTTCTGTTCGTATTCTTATCTTTTATTTCTTATTGTTGTTGCAATGTCGAACCTACAAGTGAGTTGGAACCTACAAGTGAGTATTCCGTTGGATGGTGTATACCATGTGGATCCTGTACATACAACTAATAAAACTTGAAATGTAAAATCATCTGGAAATGAACAGAAAACGACAGGCGATGTGCTGTGGTCAGAGGTGATAGAAGGACGGCCACTCACTAGGCACGGCCGACGTCTATGTTGGTCAGTCTTGACCTTGTCACGATCAATGAAACAAACAAAATGCATGCAGTTTAAAAATATTGGAAGACGTACGGAAAAGACAAACACAAATTGAATAATAACAAAATGAAAGTATGCTTTACTTGCAGCTTCAAGGTTAATGTGAGGAGTAAACATAAAATAAACAAACACACTGAAATACATTCTCTCCCTTCGTCGAGTTGGATTTAAATTAAATATGTCAATTCCAATCTCAATTTATTCCAAATACTTCTAGGATCGTAGTAAACATTCAAACATCCAGCAGCCTCTTATAACAGATGAATAAAGGAAAACATTTTGCTGCAATTTCCCCCACTGTTTTCATCATACAGGCCTACAATCAAGCCATTTCATACCTGCAATTTGACAGGGAAGTTGATGAAAACGGTCACGTAAAACAGAAAAACAATCTCTACCAACATGCTGTTTGTGGAACATGTTTAGATTGAGACGTAACTCCTACCTCTGCCCATTGATATGGTACTGGTACTCCCTGTAGAATAGCTTCATTCTTGTGTGTTTTATTTCTCATGTTTTTATCCTCTTACTTCATTCTGTTGAGAAAGCTTGTCAGTAAGCATTTCACTGGAAGGTCTACACTCATTTTATTCAGCGCATGTGAAAAATAACATCTCATAACCAATGCTGTTAGAGTTCCTCTTCTGAGGGGCCCTACATTCACAATCACCACCGCACGTCCATAGGATCCTATTCGATATGATCTAATGGAGTAGAGGACTAATGAACTCATTAACCATATGAGGGATGGGACAAGTCATGCATTATTTAAAGGTGGAGGGAAGGAAGGCAGAGGGGAAGGCTGAACCAAAGAGGGTCATCTAGTGTGCACTTCATAGTGCACCATTGAAGCGACACTGAGCCATTGGATAAGAACCACTATAGCCGCTCACTGACTGACAGACACTGCAGTGTAGTGTAGTCACCTCTCCCTGCAAGAACAATACAGGTAGGTTCCAACGGCTCAGTCAGACTCAGAACAGTCACTGGTTTTGGAGGACTTGTGGTGTTTCCTTCTTCTTCTTTTCTTTATTTTTCTTGTATTTCCTCTTCTTGCTCTCACTGGAGGAGGAAGAGGAGGAGCTGTCAGAGGACGAGGTAGCATCCTGCAGGAGCTGCTGCAGCTGCTGGATCCTGGAGAGAGGTAGGTGCGAGATGGGGTAGAGAGAGTGAGAGTGAGCGGGGGTTGGAGAGAGAGAGTCCTCTTCTTGCTCTCACTGGAGGAGGAAGAGGAGGAGCTGTCCGAGTCGGAGGAGGTGGTGTCCTGCAGGAGTTGCTGCAGCTGCTGGATCCTGGAGAGAGGTAGGTGCGAGACAGCACATAAACAGTTACTGGTCCTGGTAACATCTGTTGACTTTTCCTTCCAGAATCAGAAGCCATCTCAGATTCCACTAATTTACACTTCAGAAGTGTCCTGGTGTGAATCATAGTATCTTTATCAGCGATTGTCAGGCATGATTCAGCTGGTGAGTTCACTGAGTGTGTGTCATATGGGATTAGGACGGGCTAAGACGACTCTCTGCGGTGTCTTTTCGCCTGGCGTACTCCGCCTTGATTTCGAACTCGTCTCTCCGGGTCGTTTATAGAGCTCGCTCCGTGAGTAGTGAAAGCTCTCTCCGGTTGATCGCTTCGTACCGGTCTACAGCCAACGATACTGATCTGTGCTATCTTCTCTTTGTTCTCTCTGTTTTCTCTCTCGTTCTCTTATGACCCGACAGCTTTTTAGCGGCCAGCTGAAAACACCCTTTTAGCCGGCCTAATCCATATGACACACATCATGGTAAGGACTCGCCAAGAAGAGGTGGTTCAAGGCTATGGAACAATCAAGAGAACTGAATACGGACCAAGATAAGAATACGTATGGTATACCACAACCCAGGAGGGACATCCTGAGTGATAGTGAAAATCCTGAGGAATGGGTCTTCTGATCTGGAGGAAAGAGGTAAGAGTAGGTACAAAGGATATGAATGTAGTAAAACATGCTAGTTAGATAGAAATGAGGCGAAGGAAACAAGGACAGGATAAGAAAGCGAGAGACAAAGATGGTGTAGCAGGATTTACGAAGCCCGTGAGACATGTGACTGAGAGAATCTCTCGACATAGGGTTCTAAGAGCGACGAGACGTGACGAGAGCGACCTGCGAAACGGAAGAGAGAGCGAAACGGGACGAGAGCGGAGACGGAGAGAGCGAAACGGCGAGGAGACGCGAGACGGAGAGAGCGAACGGAAGAGAGCGGAGAGGGAGAGAGCGAGACGGAGAGAGCGAGACAGATGAGGAGCGAGAGAGGGAGACAGAGAGAGCGAGAGGGAGACAGGAGGATCGAGACAGGAGAGCGGAGACGGAGAGAGCGACGAAGAGGCGGAGAGGGAGAACGGAGAGAGCGAGAGGGAGACAGAGAGAGCGAGAGGGAGACAGAGGAGAGGAGACAGAGAGAGCAGAGAGGGAAGGAGAGCGAGAGGGAGACGGGAGAGAGAGCGAGACGGAGAGAGAGCGAGACGGAGAGAGAGCGAGACGAGAGAGAGAGGCAGAGGAGAGAGAGAAAGCGAGACAGGGAGACGGAAGAGAGCCGAAGGGAGACAGAGAGAGCGAGAGGAGACAGAGAGAGCGAGAGGGAGACAGAGAGAGCGAGAGGGAGAGACGCGAGAGGAGAGAGCGAGAGGGAGAGAGAGAAAGCGAGACAGGGAGACGAGAGAGAGAGAGAAGAGCGCAGACGGAGACAGAGAGGACAGCGAGAGGGAGAGAAGAGAGAGAGAGAGAGAGAGAGAGCGAGACAGAGAGCGAAACGGAGGAGAGCGAGAGGAGAGAGGGAGACGGAGAGAGCGAGAGGGAGAGCGAGAGGTAGCACGGAGAGCGAGCGAGAGCAGAGACCAGACAGAGAGAGACAGAGAGAGAGCTTGTTTCAGGCAGCCAGCAGAGTAGCCAGCAATAAAAGATGTGAATATATCAAGAAACCCCAATGATCAAACAACTCAGAGACAGAGGCATCCCTGTTCTTTGATTAGCCCAAAACTTTACATTTCCATTGATTCGGTTGCTCAGAGAGAAACAAGAGCGCTTGTGCAAGTTGCAAGACACTGAAAACAACCCAAACTTCCAACACGGCGGTTCCCAAGCTTCATTAACAATTCATCTGTGGAGCTGGAGAGCATTGTTCTCGTCAACGTTGACATCATCCACCCAGAGGACAGTGAAGTAATCATTAGGACTTTCAAGGCAAGGACTCTGAGGCAGAGCAGAGTTAGCTCGTGGGTCCTTTGGCCAAGGCTGTTTCCATATCTAGTGCACTAGAGCTCATTGGGCTCTGTCTGCCACTGTCACATTTCACTCCGTCTCTCACATCATCATAACATTCATTTGATCAGCTCATATGATCCTGTAGAACACACTCGGCCTCTCTCCTATCATTATCACATATATCTCATGTTGCACTTTCATCAGTTTCAGATGGTCCTTTTAAAACTTCTCCGTAGACACCCAAGTTCACTTTCAATGTCGTTCATAACAGTTTTTAAACATACATTTATTCACCAGTTTGATTAAGTGTTCTGACAGCTATCAGGATATGATCGATTTAATCTAATTAAATTAGGGCGTTGACTTCAGTGTGTCCTCCGATGACCCGGGGTGTCTCCGATGACCTGGGGGGGGTGTCCTCCGATGACCCGGGGGGGTGTCCTTAGTTGACCCGGGGGGGTGTCCTCAGTTGACCCGGGGGGGGTGTCCTCAGTTGACCCGGGGGGGGGTGTCCTCAGATGGCCCGCGGGGGGGGGTGTCCTCCGATGGCCCGGGGGGAGGTGTCCTCCGATGGCCCGGGGGAGGTGTCCTCCGATGGCCCGGGGGGGGGTGTCCTCCGATTGGCCGCGGGGGGGGTGTCCTCCGATGGCCCGGGGGGGGGGGTCCTCCGAAAGCCTGGGGGGGGGGGTCCTCCGATGGCCCGGGGGTGCGTTGACTGGGAGGTTAGTCCTTCAATGACCCGGGGGGGTGTCCTCCGATGGGCCCGGGGGGGGGTGTCCTCCGATGGCCCGGGGGGGGGGGGGGGGTGTCCTCCGATGGCCCGGGGGGGGGGTGTCCTCGATGGCCCGGA
>NC_036870.1:27196214-27222207 GCF_002910315.2 Salvelinus sp. IW2-2015
GGTGCGTTGACTGGGAGGTTAGTCCTTCAATGACCCGGGGGTGTGTCCTCCGATGACAGCCTTTTATTTCACATTAGTTGGTTGTTATTCTTCTTCTGTGATAAAAGGCTCTCAATTAATAATAAACTATTCTGATTGAAACAGTTGGAAAATTAAAGGGATCGTTCACTCTAATGACAAACTTACTGGAACTAACTGGAAAGTAACAGTCTACAGAAGCCACAGCTTAGCATCAGCATTGTTGGGAGAAAAACAAAAATAATCAWTAAGTCCCCTGTGACCGTGCTGCAAAGTTGCTTGTCTGAATTGATGTAACAAAGACAAGTTACAGAAGAACTGTCCTATGCACAGTATTCAGTCCAGACTACCTTAACTATGATCAACTCCAAACAGCGGAGGAGACATCCACCCAAACAGATTTTTGATAATAAAACCAGAAGGTAGTTACCTTGTTTCTTTTTCATTCTGTTTGTTTTCTCTGATCATGTCGTACATTGGGTCTTCGTGTGCCTACAAGAAATAGATGGTTTAGGTACTTATTTACAAAATGTACAGGATAACACACATTGCAAACACTACAACGATAACAAGCATGGCAGGATAAAACTCCATTCAGCTACTGCTCTTAGGCAACATTATTTCCCCCCATTCAACGCTCTCCTCTGCCACATCCGCATTTTTAAATCCGGTTCTTGTATCACAATGAAAATATGATACGCTTGTACTTATGTTAATCATTGCAGTGGCATCGTAGCAAGCAGGGCTACAGAACAACTGCACTGTGTGAATCTGCAGAGCCCAGAAGCATCCAGCTGCAGAGGATAGAGATGCTGGTTGCATCCCAAATCACACCCGTTTCCCAATGTAGTGCACTACTTTTGACCAAATCCCTATGGGCCCTGGTCAAAAGTAGTGCACAAATGGGGAAAAGGGTGTGATTTGGGATGCGGCCTTACAGTATCCAGTTGCATCAAGCAAGCATGCTCCTGGTCCAAGGCAGGAAGGCAGGCACCTAGACCTCCCCGCGAGGTTATAGTTGGGACCAGAAGCAGACGTCTCCGCGAGGTTATAGTTGGGACCAGGAGCAGACGTCTCCACGAGGTTATAGTTGGGACCAGGAGCAGACGTCTCCACGAGGTTATAGTTGGGACCAGGAGCAGGACTCTCCACGAGGTTATAGTTGGGACCAGGAGCAGACGTCTCCACGAGGTTATAGTGGGACCAGGAGCAGACGTCTCCACGAGGTTATAGTTGGGGACCAGGAGCAGACGTCTCCACGAGGGTTATATTGGGACCAGGAGCAGACGTCCTCCACAAGGTTAATGGTGGACCAGAAGCAGCAGACGTTCACCGACGAGGATTATAGTTGGGACCAGGAGCAGACGGTCTTCCACACGAGGTTATAGTTGGGACCAGGAGCAGACGTCTCCACAGTTATAGTTGACCAGAGCAGCTCTCCACGGAGGGGGTATGGTTGGGACCAGAAGCAGACGTCCCGACGAGGGGTATGTGGACCAGAGCAGACGTCCCACAGGTTATAGTTGGGACCAGAGCAGACGTCTCACGAGGAGTTATGTTGGGACCAGGAGCAACGTCTCCACGATGGTTATGTTGGGACCAGGAGCAGACGTCCCGCGAGCGGGTAGAGTATGGTGGGGCACCAGGAGCAGACGTCTCCACGAGGTTATGGTTGGACCAGGAGCAGACGTCCCCACGAGGTTATGGTTGGACCAGGAGCAGACGTCCCACACGAGTTATGGTTGGGACCAAGAGCAGACGTTCTCCACGAGGTATAGTTGGGACCAGGAGCAGGACGTCCCCACGAGGTTATAGTGTTGGACAGGACCAATCCTAGTCCTAGGACCCATTTTTTGGTTTGAGACCAGCAGTAACACATTATATTCAACTAGTCAAAAGGTTTGATGATTAGTTGAAATAATCCTTGTGGGCAGATTAGTAAACATAAATGGTACCGTATATCGTCTTTATAAACTATGGGCACCAATATCTACGAGCAGCAATAGTTCTGGTGCTTAAGGTTTCATCTTTGATTATTTGGACAAACCACGATTTCGCAGTGTTGTAGCATCGTTCACGTTCGGAGGGTAGGGGACAATTCAGGCCACAGGAAGGGTGGGGCAATTCCCACAGAAGGCGGGGACAATTCAGCCCACAGGAAGGGCGGGGGACAATTCAGCCCACAGAAGGGTGGGGGAAATTCAGCCCACAGGAAGAGGGACAAAGGGGGCAAGGGGGACAATTCAGCCCACAGGAAGGGCGGGGACAATTCAGCCCACAGGGAAATGAAGGAGAAATAGCGGACAATGTCGCTATAGGAATGGTAGGGGACACAATTTCAGCCCACAGGAAGGGCGGGGAGGAGGGGAACAATTCAGCCCACAGGAAGGGTAGGGGACAATTCAGCCCACAGGAAGGGTAGGGGACAATTCGGCCCACAGGAAGGGTAGGGGACAATTCGGCCCACAGAAAGAGTAGGGGACAATTCAGCCCACAGGAAGGGTAGGGGACAATTCGGCCTACAGGAAGGGTAGGGGACAATTCGGCCCATAGACTTGCCAGTAACTTGCAAAGAGAGAGGGTGGAGCTCCTCGTTCTAGCATCTCTTAACACGTATGGACCCAGAACTTCATCGAGCAGCCGACCAATTACACAAGACTTTAGTTCTGGGTTAACCGAGATGAGTTGAAAGATGGAGACTCACCACTCTGAAATGCTCCAGCTTCTGGTTTCCTTTGATGAAGAAAGGACACTCTCGGTCCCCCGTCCTGTGTCCATAACGCTTGCATCACCAACCTGCACAAGGGAGAAGTGTCATGTTGGTACCACAAGCACACTCCCTCCTGCTCTCTAAGAAATCACCCAAACAAGCTAGTGTTGGAACGTGGAATAGATTCATATACACCTGTTTATCACTTAGCCTACTGCAATTCAAAATCAAAAGGAATAAATATTCAAACACTTTCCCAAAGTATTATCTGGAACAGGTAAGACTTTGTAATTCCACAGGACTTTAGACTAACCTAGTATGCTTTATACTAACCTAGTATGCCCCCACGAGTGGGAGTGGGGGCAGCCTTTATTCTTTGAGGGACAAGCAGAACAGATGTGAATCACTGCTACACCGACGTGACCCTGAGCTCATTCAAAAGGGATGGGTCTATCAAGCGAAGCCTAGAGTGTGTCCCAAATGCCACTTAATTCCCTATATAGTGCAATTATTTTGACCAGAGCCCTATGAGTGTACCATGTACCCTGATCAAAAGTAATGAACTAGATAGGGAATAGGGTGCCATTTGAGACGAACMCATAGCAACTCTCCTGTCTCTCTCAGTGGGGTTGAATTTAAGTGACAGTATTGAGAGGATAAGGACCAGGACTATCCAGTGGTGAAGACAACTTTCTTTGTCTTTCTGCTATATTTCAATAGAGCGCCGTACATGATCACATAAGCATGAATGGACCTCTGCCCATTTCAAGCTGTACATTTTCTAGATCTGTGATAGTGACCCACTTATAAAGGAGTGTCTATTTAATCCCAGTCAGTCGCAGAAGCACTACGTTTTTTAAGGTTATTTCACATCAGCGTTCTGTAGATGAAGGAGGACGAGGAGATGAAGGACTAGGAGAGGAAGCCACTTTAGACTATTGAGATGCACCCTAAAATGTAGGTATCACAGGAGGTTGGTGGCACCTTAATTGGGGAGGACGGGCTCGTGGTAAAGGCTGGAGTGGAATTAGTGGAATGGTATCAAATATACATGGTTTCCATGTGTTTGATGCCATTAAATTTGCTCCGTTCCGGACATTATTGTGAGCCATCCTCCCCTGGTAGGTATGCATCCCAAATGCCACCTTGTCGCTATATAATGCAGAGCAAGGCCCAAAACATTGTAGAAGACTTCAGTCACCCAGGTTATAGACTGTTCTCTCTGCTAGCGCACGGCAAGCAGTACCGGAGCGCCAAGTCTAGGTCCAAAAAGCTCCATAATAGCTTCTACCCCCAAGCCATAAGAATGCTGAACAACTAATCAAATGGCCACTCGAACTATTTACATTGACCCCCTTTGTTTTTACACTGCTGCTACTCTCTGTTTATTATCTATGCATAGTCACTTCACCCCTACCTACATGTACAAATGACCTTGAGTAACCTGTACACCCAAACATTGGTACCGGTACCCCCTGTATATAGCCTCGTTATTTTATTGTGTTACTTATTATTTTATTTTTTACTTTTGTTTATTTAGTAAATATGTTCTTAACTCTTGAACTACATTGTTGGTTATTAAGGGTTTGTAAGGAAGCATTTCACGGTAAGGTCTACCCCGGATGTAGTTATGCATGTGACAAATAACATGTKATTACTTTTTAGCAGGCCCCAGGGTGCCACATAATAACCCTGTGTTTCTACTCACACCTCCTTCCCCAGAGGCATCCACAGCCCCTTGGTGGGGGCGTGAGCCAGGAAGTCTCTAGCATCCTCATTTCCTGGATCAGCAGGAATACAGTCCTCTGGTTTGTACTCCTCTTCCTAAAAAAACAACCCGTGTTTCAAGTAGAAGCAAGATGGCACATATTCCAGTTTCCATAGCAATCCCTTTACTGATAGCTAGCTAGCTACATCTCGTCTATCACAGTAATGATTTACCTGGCAGTGAGCGGTCCTAATGACCTGCCCTTACTATACATTAATGAATCCAGGTGGAGGTTTTTCATAACTGCATAGTGGGGAAAAGAAAACAATGGTGGTGAGAATAAATATGATAATATACTTTGTGTTTTGGTAGGTACCCCTGTTCAAGTGGGATATTTACCAGTCAGGGGCAAAGCACCATGTAGAGCCATGCTACAGAACCGATCTAGTTAAATTGTCTTTGCTGAAAGCTACAGTAATTTAACAATGATAGGCAGCGTTTCTTGCTAAATCACAAGGCCGATCAACTACACTGTTATGTTTTATTAATCCACAAGTTCGATACCACCGAAGCACGTGTGGTTTACTTACGTTTTCACATGCTTCAGCTTTTGCACTTCTTGGTTCAGTTTTTGTCGCTTGTTTCTTAAGTTTTTCCACATGGTGTTTTGATTCCTTGTGCCTTTTGCGGTCCCCTGTCCTCCGAGTATAGCTATCTCTTTCGACTAGACATTGCAACGACATTGGATAAGTGTTCATAAAATAACCCTTTAATTTCAGTTTGATAGGATTTCTCTAACACCAATACATTCGGGACAAGCTAAATAGGGACATTTTTCTCGAACTCTACGTAGTTATTTTCTGCTTCTGATTGCGCATGCCATCGCAGCGCCGCCTACATGTMAAAGGGAGTCGAGCATGCCTGGTTTTAATATCTATGCCGGGTTTGCGCAGATGTTTATTTGCGTATTATCATATACAGCTAGGGCTATACTTTGAATGAAAAGGTGAGGTCTGTAGTGGTTTATAATGTATTCATACTGTACCCTTTTGAGTTTTATTGCAGTTACCCGAGTACTTCCAGCTACCAACTGTAGAATCAACTCTATAATGTGCTTATAAACAGTCCGTATGTAGAGGTATTAAAGGGGCAGCCCRGGATAGATATATCATTAATTTAAGAGTCCAAAAATTGATGTATAGTCATTGATTCTTGAAGAATATAACTTAAAAATGTCTCATGAACTGTTCAACTGGCATAACCCATAAACTTGCTTTACTCCATTGTTTGTAAACAATATTATTGTAAACAAACCGTGTTCAAAACATGTACCATGTATCAAAAACAAGCACCCTTTAAAAAAGTTATATTTCTAGCACTTAATGAGAGACTTGTTTTCTGAAAACTGCCACTGTGAATACATTGCAACACTGACAGTCGACTTCGGGAACTAAAATGGATAAAAAAATATTTAAAAAAAAACTCAGCAATCTACACACAATACCCCATAATGAAACGTGAAAACAGGTTTTTAGAAATTGTTGCATATTTATTCAACATAAAAAACATACCTTATTTACATACGTTTTTAGACCCTTTGCTATGAGACTCAAATGAGCTCAGGTGCATCGTTTCCATTGATCATCCTTGAGATGTTTCTACAACTTGATTGGAGTCCACCTGTGGTAAATTCAATTGATTGGACATGATTTGGAAAGGTACAAACCTGACTATATAATGTCAAATAGTTGACAGTACATGTCAGAGCAAAAACCAAGCCATTAGGTTGAAGGAACTGTCCGTAGACCTCCACAACAGTAGTGTCAAAAAAACAGATCTGGGGAAAGGTACCAAGAACTTCTGCAGCATTCAAGGTCCCCATAAACACAGTGGCCTCCATCATTCTTAAATGGAAGAAGTTTGGAAYCACCAAGACTCTTCCAACAGCTGGCCACCAGAGCAATCGGGGGAGAAGAACCTGATGGTCTGGCAGAGCTCTAGAGTTCCTCTATGGAGATGGGAGAACCTTCCAGAAGGACAACCATCTCTGCAGCACTCCACCAATCAGGCCTTTATGGTAAAGTGGCCAGACGGAAGCCACTCCTCAGTAAAAAGGCACGACAGCCCGCTTTGAGTTTGCCAAAAGGCACCTAAACGACTCTCAGACCATGAGAAAAAGATTTCTCTGGTCTGATGAAACCAAGACTGAACTCTTTGGCCTGAATGCCAAGCTTCACTTCTGGAGGAAACCTGGCACCATCCCTACGGTGAAGCATGGTGGTGGCAGCATCATGGTGTGGGGATGTTTTTCAGCGGCAGGAACTGAGACTAGACAGGATCAAGGGAAAGATGAACAGAGCAATGAGATCCTTGATGAAAACCTGCTCCAGAGTACTCAGGACCTCAAGACTATGGCAAAGGTTCACCTTACAACAGGACAACGACACTAAGCACACAGCCAAGACAACACAGAGTGGCTTTGGGAGAAGTCTGAATGTCCTTGAGTGGCCCAGCCAGAGCCCGGACTTGAACCCAATAGAACATCTTTGGGGAGACCTGAAAATAGCTGTGCAGCGACGCTCCCCATCCAACCTGACAGAGCTTGAGAGGATCTGCAGAGAAGGATGGGAGACACTCCCCAAATACAGGTGTACCAAGTTTGTAGCGTCATAACCAAGGCTGTAATTGCTGCCAAGGGCCTTCAACAAAGTACAGGGTCTGAATTATTTTGAAATGTTATTTTTTAATAAAGTAGAAAAAATTTCAACCTGTTTTTGCTTTGTCATTATGGGGTATTGTGTGTAGATTGATTAGGCAAAAAAATAAATGTATCCATTTTAGAGTAAGGCTGTAACCTAACAATGTGGGAAAAGTCAAGGGGTCTGAATACTTTCAGAATGCACTGTCTCTTCATGAGTTCTATCATTCAACACAGTTATATTTAGATTGAAAAAAGTGTAGAAGGAATATAAATGTGAGGTAATTCAGGATTATATGCAATGATACAGACCCACACATTGGATTAATTACAACCAAAGAAAATCTTTGTTACAAAATGCATTATAAAATGTGTTGGATCAAAGCAGCCATACAACATGCAGTCTAATAGTAATTGTGAATATGAACTAACGTAAGAACTTACTAACAGGTAAACAGTGAAAACCATCAACAAGAAACTAAAAATGTTTCATTAAATCGCGTCACAAATTTCAGCCCTATCGCCTATTTCATTATAAACAGTTGATGTGTCCGATTCTCAAAACCATGAGTAAACAAACATGTGTTTGGCACGGTGATCACAAGATAGTAACAAATGATCAGCCCTACCTGGCTGGTGATCTAACAAGAGGAAGTTTCAAGAAGACACACCCTGTGGAGTTCACCAAAATAAAACAGAGGACAACAACCAAGTAATAAAGAAGTAGGAAACTCAAGCATTAACAAAGTCATATTTATCATAAATGTGATTGTAACAAATAAAAATCACCCCCTCAAATCAAAACATGCTGTAACTCCAAACAATTTATTTTGCCTGCCTCATCATAAATGCCATGGAAGAGAGGGGTGAGCTTTGCTTCCGATGCCACTCCCACCATCCAATTGGGACAGTGGAATTCCTGAGTGATGTGGTGGTGTGGGACCATTCCCAGTTTGGACAGCTCTACRGAAGGGGGACCTCAGGGGCAGTTGGGGGGTGGCATGTGAAGAAGAAAAAAACATGCCCCTTTAATTCTCTCAACAGGTGGCGCTGTAGCGCTTATTGACTGACAGCTGACTCCTCCCCCCTATAGCCTTGTTGTTCTGAATACTAAGCAGGACCATTCTGAATACTAAGCAGGACCATTCTGAATACTAAGCAGGACCATTCTGAATACTAAGCAGGACCATTCTGAATACTAAGCAGGACCATTCTGAATACTAAGCAGGACCATTCTGAATACTAAGCAGGACCATTCTGAATTCCAGCAGGACCATTCTGAATACTAAGCAGGCCAGAGAGACTGGTTCAGTTTCATATCATGGTGGTGTCATGGCTGACTCTTGGGCCCATGCAACAGAGCCCAGTGTTTGTCAGTCATTCAGAGGGAGGAGAGGAAGTCTTTGAGTCCTCCCTTGGTCTTGGTCTTCTGGATGTCCTCCAGCATGAGGAACCTCTTGAGGCGGGAGAAGGCCGACTTCTTCACACTTGCGGGCTTTGAGGCCGAGGAGGAACCGGTGGACCTGGAAATACAGGAATACTGTCATGTCAGAATCTGCAAGCTGACACTGATTAAAGGTTAAAGAGCGACTGCCTTTAAAAAGCAACACATTCTTTGAAAACAGCCTGTGTGGCATCAATATGAGTCAGAGACAGTTATTCTCTTGACTAATGTAAATAGGATCATTTTCCTCAAAGTCAGTCTCGTCTAAAATGGAGTGTGGAACATCTGTGCGTCACAACAGGTAAATGAAAGATGGGTTTTGATGTGACGATGTTCATTTGTCCACTAACATGGGGTGAACAGCTGCGGTGATCGCTCTCTATCCAATAGCATAGACAGTGAGACAGACCTGCCCAGCAGCTCCGACTTTGTTTACATAAGACAACACGTCACACTTCTTTTTTCCCCTTGAGAAATAGTGCACCAAAACAGCTTACTTAGATGTTAAATTGCTCAACTAAAACATCCTTGGCGAAAACTTCAAAATTAATTACAGATTTCTTGAGTTATATTAAATTCATTCTGGGGATTTTGAGTAAGTGAAATAGGCTTCTACAGTGTCTCATGGGGGACAAACATCATTAACCAAATGTGTAATTCATCAGGAAACACCTCCAAGATTGAAATCAATTTTTTCTAAATCGCTGTGTTCAGTGACCACACAGTGTCCATCAGTTGAGTGATACCATCTATTGCCCTCACATCTCAAGAAGTCCCTTAAAATGCAGATTTTCAGCTAAGCGAGATGTAGCCAATAGAAGTAAAATAGGGTAACATTTGAGGTACCGGTGGCCTGGTATTGTTTGTTTACCTTGGCGTACTGCAGGGCGTCTTGTCTTTGGAGGCAGACTTTGGGGTGGCGTGGCTTCTGTTGGTGGACTGGGGATTCTTGTGTTTGCCTGCGCTCCAGGGGGTGCAGTGGCTCTTGGAGAGAGTGGCCATGAAGTTCCTGTTGACGCCGTTATGCTTGGACATGTTGTTACAGGTGTGGCATGTAGCCACCTGGGACGGCGAGAGGAGGAGTGGATTAAATTAGAAGTAATGATGTCTCTATTTACAGGTGGATTCACACAGGGAACATGATTCTCATGTGGAGATGACACGAGGACACAACGTGTCTCAAAAACAATTCTGGAAGTTAATGTTTGCAAGTGACTAACCAAAAGTGGTTAACTCCCAGATGAAATCAAATTTTATTGGTCACATACACATGGTTAGCAGATGTTAATGCGAGTGTATCGAAATGCTTGAGCTTCTAGTTCCGACAGTTCAGTAATATCTAACAATTCCCAACAACTACCTAATACACACATATCTAAAAGGGGTGAATGAGAATATGTACATAAGTATATGGATGAGCGATGGCCGAGCGGCAGAGGCAAGGTGCAGTAGATGGTATAAAATACAGTATATACATGTGATATGAGAAATGTAAGATATGTAAACACTATTAAAGTGGCATTATTTAAAGTGGTATCGTTTAAAGTGACTAGTGGTCCATTTATTAAAGTGTCCAGTGATTGGGTCTTAATACAGTATATACATTAACTCCCAGATTAACTCTCTGGGCACCAGGAGCACACAGACCCGGTCTCCCTGTGCTGAAAACCCACATCCAGACCACTCTCTTTCCATTCACACGTCAATAGAAACAGGATAACAATCATGATTGTGTGTTGACAGGTTATTGGGCTTAGCCTATTTTCAGCAGCTACACAGCCCCATATGTCTATCTATAGCCCTTTCTCTGATACACAGAATCAAATCAATATCCCATACAACTACAGATGAAGTGCAATCCCATGCACTTTCAGAGCCTGGGTGGGTCATCTGCAGACTGCCCCATTCTGTCCATCCCATCGATTGCACTAACAAAATGTCGCCTGAGACCTGAGTGCAGAGGGGCCAGGGTGAGAGGCCAGGGTGAGAGGCCAGGGTGAGGGGCCAGGGTGAGAGGCCAGGGTGAGAGGCCAGGGTGAGAGGCCAGGGTGAGAGGCCAGGGTGAGAGGCCAGTGGAGGGGGGGTGGAGGGCCAGGGTGAGAGGCCAGAGGGGCCAGGGTGAGAGGCCAGAGGGGCCAGGGTGAGAGGCCAGGGTGAGAGGCCAGAGGGGCCAGGGTGAGAGGCCAGAGGGGCAGGGTGAGAGGCCAGGGTGAGAGGCCAGAGGGGCCAGGGTGAGAGGCCAAGGGGCCAGGGTGAGAGGCCAGGGTGAGAGCCAGAGGGGCCAGGGTGAGAGGCCAGAGGGGCCAGGGTGAGAGGCCAGAGGGGCCAGGGTGAGAGGCCAGAGGGGCCAGGGTGAGAGGCCAGAGAGGCCAGGGTGAGAGGCCAGAGGGGCCAGGGTGAGAGGCCAGAGAAGCTACTGTGTGACAGAGGGCTAAAAGGAGAAGGTGCTCATATAACCTGAGTGACGCAGGCAACCAGAGACCTCACTCAGTCACTCAGTTCTCCCCCCCACCCCCCTTCTCACAGCAGACAATTACTTCTAAGACTTGTCTCAGGAGGAAAACATTGGCATCTATCCTATATCTAGGTTACAAAATGGCCTGTGTCGTGTGTGTGTAATATGGACTTTCAAGTATGTCCTCTTGTTGTGCTTTTACAGCAAATATTGTGTGCAAGTAAACAAAATACAATGCAATCTAGACCTAACAGATGTACTGTATGGCTTTGGCAATGCACAATTTCAACATCACTAACAAGCACATCCCAAACCCTCTGATACCGACACTAATTCATTTCCCTAAGGAAAACTGCATGCATCCATAGATGTTCCGAAACAGAAACAAATCACACAGTGTCATAAGATTCCGAGTCAGGCTGTTGACAGTGCTGAATGCTGATGCTATGGAACAACTCACCAATACAAAGGTAGCCATGTTGCTGCTGAGAGTCTAACAGGTGGCAGAGTAGAGTTTCACTGAACCAGTGATGATCTGAGTGAGAATGTTTACTACTGAGCCCTGCGTGTCCAGCCTTATAAAGCAGAGAGAAGCACAGAGTCCGAGTCCATCCGGAGCCCAACAGCTAGCCAGCCAATCGATCAACAGGAGGAGTGGAAGGGGATGGAGCCTGTAGATGGGTTGACTGTTGTCACTGGCAACACTTCCCATGCCAACAGCCCTAATCCATATATACACCCTCCAGAAAAGCCCTGGATTAAAGTGCCGGGGAAAAAACACTATGAAAACAGAGCGAAACTCTTGGATACCCTGAAAGCATTTAGCCGGGTTAGGTAAGGCCATATACGGAAGTTAGTCAATGTTGATATGCCCTAAAACGCAGAGCAATAAGGGGTGCCATTTTCATATATCCTCATAGGCAGGGGACTCCCGACAGAGAAATTGCTATATTGACCATATTCGTTTAATCAATTTAAAAGGAATAAAAACACAATATGGATACTGTCATAGTGTTAGGCTAGTAGGTCGTTGATAGTGCTGTTGAACATATCTGGTGTACCATTGATGCACCTCTGCATTTGTGAAGATAATCATTGATGAGGCTTAGTGAGAGGCCTGCATCCAGCAACCTCACAGGTCTCATGACCCATTTTCTGCAGCTATTTCAGTACAGTGCTACATGGAGAGAGAGGGAGAGGGACAACTCCACTGAACTAGTTTCAATGTTTGGAATCACTTGTGAGTTTCTGGATTTTGGGGTAAACTGCACACAGAGACATAAATGATATCCACAAGTTCATCTGACTGAGGAAKTAGATAAAGGGCCTCGTTGCCAACATCCTGAAGTATCCCTTTAATCCTACATTCCAAGCTATCCTGAAGTATCCCTTTAATCCTACATGCAAAATCCTGAAGTATCCCTTTAATCCTACATGCAAAATCCTGAAGTATCCTTTAATCCTACATTCCACATCCTGAGTATCCTTTAATCCTACATTCCAACATCCTGAAGTATCCCTTTAATCCTCATTCCAACATCCTGAAGTATCCCTTTTAATCCTACATTCCAACATCCTGAAGTATCCCTTTAATCCTACATTCCAACATCCTGAAGTATCCCTTTAATCCTACATCCAACATCTTGAAGTATCCCTTTACTCTACATTCCAACATCCTGAAGTATCCCTTTAATCCTACATGCCAACATCCTGAAGTATCCCTTTAATCCTACATGCCAAATCTGAATATCCTTTAATCCTACATTCAACATCCTGAAGTATCCTTATATCCTACATTCCAACATCCTGAGTATCCCTTTAATCCTACATTCAACATCCTGAAGTATCCCTTTAATCCTACATTCCAACATCCTGAAGTATCCCTTTAATCCTACATTCAACTCCTTAAGGGTTTGAGAGCCCTATGATAGAGAGCAGGAGGCGCCCAAAGGCGGTGGGTGTTTAGGGTGCCCAGGCACCTTGGTGGAAGGTTAACCATCAGCTGGCAGGCGATACCATCCTCTATCTAGTGTGTCATGACGGCGCCTAAGAAAAGTTTATTTTGCCCAGTGATGATTTGGCACTTGGTCTGGTATGAACAACTGTAAAGAGAACAGCTAGGCTTTTATCTCCTCCTCCTAACTTAAGAAGACCACATACCTCTCTAACGCTCTCCTCACCAATATCATCCACCATGAGAAGACAGACAACACACTAACCCTCCTCTAACTTAGCTCTACCTCTAACCAAATCATACATCCACCATGAGAAGAAAGACAACACACTAACCCTCCTCCGGAAAGACCTATCAATTAGGCCTAAACGTCTGTCGAATAGTGACGAGAATCATGATACCGACTCAAATCAAATCTTGCCCAATCATCATCTATCTAATTGACCCCTAATCCATGTATCGTCTGTGTGCCGAGTACCTACACGTGAGACACTGGCTGAGGACAATGAGTGCAGTGCGTTCATCAGCTCATTCTATTGATTCTGGCTACAGGGGTACAGGCCTAGAGCGGTCTAGCTAGCAGCATGTAGACAGGGTATGTAGGCTGAGGGGTCTATACATCTGATGCCAGGGATCAGGATATACAGTACCTAGTATGGGCAGGCCAAACAAAACCACACAGAAGCTTCAATAAAGACCAATAAGATGAGCCCTTCATCATTGAGCATGAACAGAAACGTGACTAGACAAAGGTCACCAATTTATGACCCAAAGTTGACCACTGCAAATGTCAATTTCCTTGAGCCACCAAATGAAGACCAAAAGTAAACCCTTTTCACCTTCCCAGAATGTCTGTCTCCACCCCCTGTGTGAAAAAAAAGCACGTGCAATCTATGCACTGTATATAAACAATTAAAGAGGCCTTGTGATGAAATGAGATCAACGTCTATTAACTCCAGTCAGGTTATAGTGATGATGAGTGGTAACTCGTATGGCCCCATACAATCCCTCCTATCCATTCCCTAGCAACAGGGGCTATTGGGTAAAGTTTCCTCGACGTACAGGTCTAGGATCAGCTCACCCAATCCAAACCTTAACCATTAGATCAGAGTCTATCTTGGGGATAAGTTCACCCTACTCCGCAGCAGACCTCCAGAGAGACCGGTCAAGTTTGGAATTTCTTTATAGCACATAGATCCTTCTGGACTGACGATCAGGCCTTGAAATGTCAACAGCACCTACTGGTTCTTTTAGACTTTAAATGATGCGATCAGCAGCAAAATACCCTGCTTCCACGTCTTTTTTTGACAGCACAAACAGATCTGGGACCAGATCAACAAAATATACCACAGATATTGTCTATGTGAACAGGGGTCAAAAGCAAATGTCTGTTCTCCTTGCATATTTCACAAGTTATTTCCTYTGATCTAAATACAAAACATACAATAGATGAGTGCTCTGGTCAGTGTTCACAGATGAGTTTAGGGAATTATTGTCATGCACATTCAACTGGTACAGTATGTCACCGTGGGTGCTAAGGTAGGTATTGAGAGGAGTCCAGCCACAGTTCAACACCTGTCTGTCAGTCACCTAGCTGAGTAGAAGAGGAACTCTGAACATGATCAACCACGAAGCCACCGTGTGGACTGGTCCCAAGGCTACCGGTGTTTCACACTTTCCACCAACACAGGCACTCTCTGGCAAGTTGCAAACACATTGAGTAAATGTACCTACAAACTCAATGACCGACAGACAGCCACACACACCGGACGACAAATATAAGCCACATTATGCACACCGATACATATATAGGAAAACACACACCTACACAGACAAGCACTTTAAACACATGCATGCTGACAAACACACACAATCCTGCAGATGGGCTTTTTGTTTTCTATTAATTGGGGCGGCAGGTAGCCTAGTGGTTAGAGCGTTGGACTAGTAACCGAAAGGTTGCTAGATCGAATCCCCGAGCTGACAAGGTAGAAATCTGTAATTTGTTCTTAACTGACTTCCCTAGTTAAATAAAAACATTGGTTGTGCTCCATAAATACTAATCCCCTCTTTCTCTCTACCCAACATCCCTCTCTCCCTCCCCCAGCCCTCCCTGTGCTACCCCAGGCCAGGCTGTGCTGACCTTGTCTCTCCAACAGGCATCATTGCCCTTGAGGATGCTGACAGATGCATAATGGGCTGGCTTTATCCGGATTTGGACGTCATGAGGTTTTCATTTCCAGAGGTAATGACAAGTGTTACCTGTTGAATGGATACAGGATAGAGTCTGACAGTGTCTGGGCCCGTGTCAAAATGAGGGCATTATGTAGAGGATATATGGTGGCATGTTGGAGCCAGTGTTGTAGAAGGGCATTGACAGAATCTGTTGTGATGTAGGGAGGGGCTCAAACAACATGCCCTCCTGGATGCCCTTCTACAACACTGCCATATGCTGTTGTGTTCTACAATACTGCCATATCAATATTGTTGTTTCTACTCAATACTTGCCCATATGCTGTGTGTTTCTTACAAATACTGCCATTATGTCAATTGTTTGTGTTTCTACAATACTGCCATATGCTTTGTGTTCTACAATTACTGCCATTATCATTGTTGTGATTCTACAATACTGCCATATGCTGTTGGTGTTTCTACAATACTGCCATATGTCATGTTTGTGTTCTACAATACTGCCATATGCAATGTTGTGTTGTGTTCTACAATACTGCCTATCCATATGTTGTGTTCTACAATACTGCCTATGCTGTTGTGTTTCTACAATACTGCCAATATCATGTGTTTCTACAATACTGCCATATTCAATACTGTAGTTCTACAATACTGCCAATATCATTGTGTTCTACAATACTGCCATATTCATATGTGTTCTAACAATACTGCCATATCATATGGTGTTCTACAATACTGCCATATCATATCTGTTGTGTTCTACAATACTCTATCATATGCTGATTGGTGTTCTACAATACTGCCATATTCATATGTGTTGTGTTCTATAATACTGCCATATCTTATGTTGTCTACAATACTAGCCATATTTGCTGTTGTGTTCTACAATACTGCCTATCATTATGCTGTTGTGTTCTACAATACTGCCATATCAATGCTTTGGTTCTAATACGCATATCATATGGTTCTAATTGCAATACTGCCACTATCATATGTGTTCTACAATTGCCAACTGTGTGTTCTACAATACTGCCATATCATATGATTTGTTAGTTCTACAATACTGCCATATCATATGTTGTGTTCTTACAATACTGCCATATGCTGTTGTGTTACTTATCAATACTGCCAATATGACTGTTGTGTTCTACAATACCACTGGCCATAATGCTGTTGTGTTCTTACAATACTGCCATATGCTGTTGTGTTCTACAATACTGCCAATCATATGCTGTTGTGTTCTACAATACTGCCATATGCTGTTGTGTTACAATACATGCCATATCATATGCCATAATGTTGTGTCTACAATACTGCACATATGCTGTTGTGTTCTAATACTGCCATATCATATGTTGTTTGTTCAATACTGCCATATCATATGCTGTTGTGTTCTACAATACTTGCCATATCATATGTGTGTGTTTCTACAAATACTGCCATTCATTGTGTGTGTTCTACAATTACTGCCATATCATATGTGATGTTGTGTTCTATAATACTGCCCATACAATGCTGTTGTGTTCTATAGCATATCAGTGCTACATATACATATATGTTGTTGTGTTCTATAATACTGCCATAAATTCATAGTGTTGTGTTCTTAATACTGCCATATCAATATGCTGTTGGTGTCTACAATATGCCAATCAATGTATGTTGTGTTCTATAATACTGCCATATTCATATGTTGTTGTGTTCTACAAATTACTGCATATCATATGCTGTTGTGTTCTACAATACTGCCATATCTAATGTTGTTGTGTCTATAATACTGCCATAATTTCATATGTTGTATTGTGTTCTATACTACTGCCATATCAATTAATGCAATGTTGCTGTAACTTTACAATATGAGCATCATCAAATGTTGTTTGTGGTTTCTATAATAATGCCATATCATAACTCATAGTTGTTGTGTTCTATAATACTGCCATATCATATGTTGTTGTGTTCTACAATACTGCCATATCATATGTTGTTGTGTTCTACAATACTGCCATATCATATGTTGTTGTGTTCTATAATACTGCCATATCATATGTTGTTGCGTTCTACAATACTGCCATATCATATGTTGTTGTGTTCTGTAATGATGCAGTGGAAAGAGAGGGAGAAGAGAGATGGGCTACACACTAACTGCTGGTTGGCATACCATAGAGTGGGGGCAGAGGGGTATCTGGTTGGCATGCCATAGAGTGCATTCGAAAAGTATTCAGACCCCTTGCATTTTTCCCCACATTTGGTTACGTTATAGCCTTATTCTAAAATGTATTAATTAAAAACATTTCCTCAATCTACACATAATACCCCATAATGACAAAGCGAAAACAGGTTTATAGAAATGTTTGCTAATTTATTAAAAACAAAAAACAGAAATACCTTATTTACATAAGTATTCAGACCCTTTGCTATGAGACTCGAAATTGAGCTCAGGTGCATCCTGTTTCCATTGATCATCCTTGAGATGTTTCTACAACTTGGAGTCCACGTGGTAAATTMAATTGATTGGGCATGATTTGGAAAGGAACACACCGGTCTATATAAGGTCCCACAGTTGACAGTGCATGTCAGAGCAAAAACCAAGCTATGAGGTTGAAGGAATTGTCCGTAGAGCTCAGAGAGGATTGTGTCGAGGTACAGATCTAAGGAAGGGTAACAACACATTTTTGCAGCATTGAAAGTCCCCAAGAACAACAGTGGTCTCAATCTTATTGTATTTTGTTTTAACTAGGCAAGTCAGTTAAGAACGAATTCTTATTTACAATGATAACCTGGCAAAAGGCCTCCTGCAGGGACAGGGGATTAAAAAGAAAAATATAGGACACACATSATGACAAGAGAGACACCAGGGCTGGGTGATATGTCCAATATTATATCACAGTATAAAAATAAAACAAATTGAACGGTATTTTTTGTTTTTGAATAATAAAAGTTGTACATTTACTTTGAGTAGTGAGTGATCCCAGGGTGCTTTATGAGTAGTGAGTGATCCCAGGGTGCTTTATGAGTAGTGAGTGATCCCAGGGTGCTTTTATGAAGTAAGTTGAGTGATCCCAGGGTGCGTTTTATGAGTAGTGAGTGATCCCAGGGTGCTTTATGAGTAGTGAGTGATCCCAGGGTGGCTTTAATGAGTAGTGAGTGATCCTAGGGTGCTTTAATGAGTAGTGAGTGATCCCAGGGTGGCTTTATGAGTAGTGAGTGATCCCTAGGGGTGCTTTTATGAGGTTAGTGAGTTATGCCCAGGGTGCTTTATGAGTAGTGAGTGGATCCAGGGTGCTTATAGAGTGTAGTGAGATGATCCCAGGGTGCTTTTGAGTAGTGAGTGATCAGGGTGCTTATGAGTAGTGATGATCCCAGGGTGCTTTATGAGGTAGTGAGTGATCCAGGGTGCTTTATGAGTAGTGAGTGATCAGGGTGCTGTTATGCAGTAGTGAGTGCGGTGCTTATGAGTAGTGAGTGATCCAGGTTGCTTTATGAGTAGTGAGTGATCCCAGGGTGCTTTTATGAGTAGTGAGTGATCAGGGTGCTTTATGGAGTAGTGAGTGATCCCCAGGGTTGCTTTATGAGTAGTGAGTGATCCAGGTGCTTTATGAGTAGTGAGTGATCCAGGGTGCTTTGTTATGAGTAGTGAGTGATCCAGGGTCTAGGGTAGTGAGATCCCGTGTTATGAGTAGTGAGTTGATCGCAGGGTGCTTTAATGAGTAGTGAGTGATCCGCAAGGGTGCTTTCATGAGTAGTGGAGTGATCCAGGGTGCTTTATGAGTAGAGTGACAGGTGCTTTATTAGTGAGTGTCCCCAGGGTGCTTTATGAGTAGTGAGTGATCCCAGGGTGCTTTATGAAGTAGTGAGTGATCCTAGGGTGCTTTATGAGTAGTGAGTCATCCTAGGGTGGCAACACACACATTCTAAGTGATTTCAATGTGTCTTTCTCCATTCTGATTGTATTATACTGTTCAATTCAACTAAAACAAAATTCCGCACTTTTATCATTCCTGCATTTCCTGCACTCAAATGCAGTGGTGGAAAAAGTACCCAATTGTCATACTTGAGTAAAAGTAAAAGATACTTTAATAGAAAATTACTTAAGTRAAAGTSAMMSWSWMMMAKWMWAMTWSWRYWWRAGTWAAAGTATTTGGTTTTAAATATACTTAAGTATCAAAAGTAAATGTAATTGATAAAATGTACTTAAGTATCAAAAGTAAATMATTTCAAATTACTTATATTAATCAAACCAAATGGCACCATTTTCTTCATTTTTAGATAGCCAGAGTCACACTCCAACACTCAGACATCATTTACAAACCAAGCATGTGTGTTTAGTGAGTCCTCCAGATCAGAGGCAGTAGATGACCAGGGATGTTCTCTTGACAAGTGCGTGAATTGGACCATTTTCCTGTCCTGCTAAGCACTCAAAATGTAACGAGTRCTTTTAGGTGTCAGGGAAAATGCATGGAGTAAAAWGACAGTATTTTCTTTAGGAATATAGTGAAGTAAAAGTTGTCAAAAATAAAAATGTGTTTCGTAAAGTACAGATACCAAAAAAACRACTTAGGTGAAAATACTTTCATGTACTACTTAAGTAAATCAAATTGTATTAGTCACATGCGCCRAATACAACAGGTGTAGACCTTACAGTGAAACAATTACTTATGAGCCCCTAACCAACAATGCAGTTTAAAAATAAAATACAGATAAGAAATAAAAAAGTAACAAGTAATTAAAGAACRGCAGTAAAATAACAATAGCGAGATTATATACAGGGGGGCACCGGTAGTACATTATACAAGTAGTACTTGAAAGTATTTTTACTTAAGTAWTTTACACCACTGCTCAATTGAGATAATTTCCACACTGCCACGTAGGGCTGCACGATATGGGCAAATAATCTAGGACTTATTTTTAACCAAATGTTGCAATTGCGATTTGACTTGCCAATTAGAACAAAACTGTTGTAATCATGGAAATATAATGACTATTCTAATTCTACAGTTAGAATATAATAGTGGGCACTTTGAATACAGTGTTGTTTGAGATGACAACGAATTAAAATGCCAGGGAGGAGTTATTGTGACAGGGTAGGAACTAAAGTGTTGATTAGTGTTTCCTAGGGGACCCTATAAGCTTTGGCTACATTGSATGTTCTCTCTTAGCTACTTCATGTAGCTAACATTCTTCCTTAGCATATTCCTCTTTGATTTAGAAGATCCTGTTGCACAAACATGCTGATTTAGGYCTACACCATCACTGGTATTATCAGGCTGTATTAGCTAGCTACGTTTGCTCTTACTCAGTACATATATTAGCTAGCTAGCTATTAGCGGCTAACAATTAGCATCATGATTTAGGGGAACCTAAATCATGATGCTAATTGTTAGCCGCTAATAGTAGCTAGCTAATATATGATCTGAGTAGAGCACAACGTAGCTCAGCTAATAGCAGCCTGGATAATACCAGTGATGGTGTAGGCTTAAATCAGCATGTTTGTGCAACAGATCTTCTAAATCAAAGAGGAATATGCTAAGGAAGAATGTTAGCTACATGAAGTAGATAGAGAGAACATGCAATTGTAGCCAAAGCTATAGGGTCCCCTAAAACACTAATCAACACTTTAGTTCCTACCCTGTCACAATAACTCTCTCCCTGGCATTAATTCGTTGTCATCTCAAACAACACTGTATTCAAAGTGCCCACTATTATATTTCTAACTGTAGAATTAGAATAGTCATTATATTTCCATGATTACAACAGTTTTTGTTCTAATTGGCAAGTCAAATCGCAATTGCAACATTTGGTTAAAAAATAAGTCCTAATTATTTGCCCATATCGTGCAGCGCCCTACGGTTGCAGGTGGTGGATAAGTTCATCTCTAGTGGGAGCTTATGTGGTTGTAAGAGTTAACTTAGGAGTAAACATACTTGGTCAAGGGTACTGTGGAGGTGTATCTGTACTCAGCCCGGTGCCCCCCTGTATATATATCTCTCGGGCTATTGTGTATTTACTTAGCTGTGTGCTTTAATTACTTGTTACCTGTTTTGTTATTTCTTATGTGCCTGTATTTTTTCTGAGAGACTGCATGTGTTGGTTTGGGGCTTCATATTAGGTATTGTTCTCCATCTGTCAAGGTCTTACGAGCACCTGGTCTGCGGAGTGTTTCGGGCGCATGTGATCTAATAAAGGAATTCTGATTACTTAGTTGAGTAATTCTCGAAGTAGTTTGCACTTATAGAAAGTTCACCTAGTTTTTTTTTGTATGTGGTAACTCTATACGAGAACAACCATTTTTGTGATATTGTTGAGCAAATTGTTAACTTCACTCTAGTTGTCCTAAAGAGAAACTTACTGTCTTTTTAACTCCATGGCACTTATTTTCTCCCTGCAACGTAAGAGCGACTTCGTTAATTTTGAGTGCTTTTAGCAGGACCAGGAAAATGGTCCATTCACCCGCACTTGGGTGCCATTTGGATCTAATGAGTCCCTGCGCGTGCATTCTATCGTGCTCTCTCGATCGAAGGGAGGTGACTTTGGAGTTCTCACATCACACGACATGGCGTGGAGTTCCTGGTTAGATATGATGTCTGACGATGTGGTGAGTGTGTACTCTGGCTATCCTAAAAATGAAGAAAATTGTGTGAGCCACTCTGTTGGTTTGATTAATATACGAGTAAATCGTTTGGAACTATTCTACTTTGATAACTTAAGTACATTTGTTATCATTGAACTCTTGTAACTTTTGATACTTAAGTATATTATGTCAGAACCAATACTGTTACCTGTACTCAAGTTAGTATTTGTACTGGGAGACTTTACTTACTTAAGTATTTTCTATATGCAGAGGTATCTTTAACTTTTACTCAAGTGATGACAATCTCGGGTGAGCTTTTGTTTCACGGCTACTTTGGCGCGGCATTTTGTATGGCATTGGAAATGCGGAATTGAATAAAGTGCGGAATGGTGTTGTGGTTTGTGTGTTGAATTTGACATCAGGGTAATAGGTATACAGAGTGGAGACACTTGGCAGAATAGGTCAGTTGAACGGGTCTTAGAATTTGTGTTGTCGGATGTTGCCGGAACCGGTCTATTGTATCACCTACACCTAAGGCATAAGAGAGCACCGCTAGTATCACCTGCAGGCTACTGGCATAAAGCGTAGCCTCCGGGATCCTCACTTACTCATAAAGTGCCACGCGCTTGAGTCACTTCACTGATACTTTCACGATAGAAGGCAGCCTGGGGTCAACTCACTACTCATTTAAGAGAGCCACCCCCTGGGGAGTGCAACTCACTACGTTTTCATATTATGCACCGGCGTAGGGAGATCACTGTCCTACTGCTTTCACATAAAGCACCCTGGGAGACTTTCGACTACTCTTATCAGGCGGACGCGGCCTGGGATTCAGGTTTCCCTCACTCATAAATGCACCTCACGTGGGATCGGACTTCAGCTTACACTCTTATTGGTAACAGCTACCCTGTGGATCACAACGTCACAAGCACTCCGATGATTAGAGCACCTTGCTTGCGTGATCCGTCACTACTCATGGAGATAGCACCCTGGGATCTTGATTCTCACTAACTTCATAAGTCTACATCGCGTGGTCAACTCGACTGGATCGATAATTATGCACACCCGTGGGGCGGGCACTCTACGAGTCACTAATATGCACACCGCATGGCAGCGAGCTCACTAATCTCATTTAAGGCACCCATGTGGATCACTCACTGAATCCTCATAAAGCATCCTGTGTGATCACTCACATACTTGCGATAGAGGCTACGCTGGTGGGAATTACTACCTACGAGCACTAAGGCACCCTGGGATCACTCGACTACTCCATTAAAGCACCTCAGTGGGATGCCACAGTGCCACTACTGCGATTTTAAAGCTACCGCTGGGAATCGAGCGGCACTTACTGGGTCAAAGCACCCTGGGGATCACTCTTACTCAGAGAGAAGCAACCGGGATGCGTTTACTTACGTTACTCATAAACACTCTAAGGGAGGAAGGCTCACTTGAGTCATCAACAGCTACCCCTGGGACTCGACTCCACTACTCATAGGAGGGCACCTCTGGGATCTCACTCACTTACATGCCGATAGGATAAGCACCTTCTGGATCAACTCACACTCTCATGGAAAGCCAGCCCCGTGGGTGGTCACTCACCTACTCATAAAGGCACCCGTGTGATCACTGCGACTACTTCATTCCAAGATCGGCACGTGCGAGGTCAATTGCTCAACTTACTCATAGTTAAATGTACAAGCGTTGTCGGATATTTAAGGAATACATAATAAAATATCGTCTCAAGTGTGTTTATTTGTTGTATATCTGTGATATAATATCTGGGGACATATCGAGGTACCGCACCCGCCCTGGTAGTCTCTCTTTGTGCATGCAGTGTTGTTGTGTGGGTGTGTTATATGGTGGTGTCCTTCGTTGTTAAGTTCTCCGCGTATCCGCTGGCAGAGCCTTTTTTTGTGTGTCCATGTTTGTAGTGAGATCCCTGTGAGGAGATATGGTAGTAATTCGTGGAGTCGTGGATTCTGACGTGCCCTCACGTTAATACAAAATAGAGTGGCTTATATTAAGATTCTTGAGAGCCACGTGTGATGGTTCTTGTGTGGTACTTTCAAGGTGCCGCAGTAAAGGTATGTGTTGTTACAGCATTCGCGGTAAGATTCTGTTACGTCGTACAGCAACTCTTCTCTGAGCTTCTACGGACAATTCCTTCAACCATAGCTTGGTTTTTGGCTCTGACATGCACTGTCAACTGTGGGACCTTATATAGACCGGTGGTTCCTTTCAAATCATGCCCAATCAATTTAATTTACCCACGTGGACTCAAGTTGTAGAAACATCTCAAGGATGATAAATGGAAACAGGATGCACCTGAGCTCAATTTCGAGTCTCATAGCAAAGGGTCTGAATACTTATGTAAATAAGGTATTTCTGTTTTTTGTTTTTAATAAATTAGCAAACATTTCTATAAACCTGTTTTCGCTTTGTCATTATGGGTATTTGTGTAGATTGAGGAAATGTTTTTAAATTAATACATTTTAGAATAAGGCTATAACGGTAACCAAATGTGGGGAAAAATGCAAGGGTCTGAATACTTTTCGAATGCACTCTATGGCATGCAACCAGATACCCTCTGCCCCCTCTATGGATGCCAACCAGCAGTTAGTGTGTAGCCCATCTCTCTTCTCCCTCTCTTTCCACTGCATCATTACAGACCACACAACAACATATGATATGGCAGTATTGTAGAACGCAACAGCAATATGATATGGCAGTATTATAGAACACAACAACATATGATATGGCAGTATTGTAGAACGCAACAGCATATGATATGGAGTATTGTAGAACACAACAACATATGATTATGGCAGTATTGTAGAACGCAACACGATATGATATGGCAGTATTGGTAGAAACAACAGCATATGATATGGCAGTTTTATAGAAACAACAGCATATGATATGGCAGTATTGTAAGAACACAACAACATATGATATGGCTATTATAGAACACAACAGCATATGATATGGCAGTATTATGAAACAACAACATATGATATGCATTTTTAGAACACAAACACTATGATATGGCAGTATTTAGAACACAAGCATATGATATGAGTTTGTAGAACACAACAGCCATATGTGCAGTATTGTAGAACAACAACAGCACATAATGATATGGCAGTATTGTAGAACAACACAACAGCATATGGCAAAGTATATGTTGAGAACACAACAGCATGGGCAGTATTGTAGAACACAACAGCATATGGCAGTATTGTAGAACACAACAGCATATGGCAGTTATTGTAGAACACAACAATATGATATGCGAGTATTGTAGAACACAACAATATGATATTGGCCGTATGTGAACACAACAGCATATGGCAGTATTGTAAAGAACACAACATAATGATATGGCAGTATTATGAACACAACACATATGATATGGCAGCTATTATAGAACACAACAACATATGATATCGGCAGTAATTATAGAACACAACAGCAATGATATGGCAAGTATTGTAGAACACATATGTCTATGGCAGTGATTGTAGAACACATATGATATGGCGTGATTGTTAGAACACATATGATATGCAGTTTTGTAGAACACATATGTCATATGGCAGTAATTGTAGAACACAACAGCATATGGCACAGTATTGTAGAACACTGATGTCACGTAAGTTGTAGAACCACAACACAGCATATGGCATATTGTAGAACAAACGAGATATGGCAGTATTGTAAACACAACAATTGTATGGCAGTATATTGTAGAACACAACAGCATATGGCAGTAGTTTTAGAACACACACAGCATATGGCATATTGTGAGTAATGATGTAGAACACAACATAGATAGGCAGTATTGAGACACAACATTATGATATGGCAGTATTGTAAGAAACAACAGCTAATGGCAGTGTGTAGAAGGGCATCCAGGGAGGGCATGTTGTTTGAGCCCCTCCCTACATCACAACAGATTCTGTCACAACGCCTTCTACAACACTGGCTCCAACATGCCACCATATTCCTCTACATAATGCCCTCATTTTGACACACGGGCCCAGACACTGTCCAGACTCTATCCTGTATCCATTCAACAGGTAACTTGTCATTACTCTGGAAATGAAAACCTCATGACGTCCAAATTCCGGATAAAGCCAGCCCATTATGCATCTGTCAGCATCCTCAAGGGCAACTGATGCCTGTTGGAGAGACAAGGTCAGCACAGCCTGGCCTGGGTAGCACAGGGAGGGCTGGGGAGGGAGAGGGGAATGT
>NC_036870.1:27222232-27251498 GCF_002910315.2 Salvelinus sp. IW2-2015
AAGATGAATGACTTTCCCATAGCTTCATTCTGTCTGATGTGAAGCTCGTGGGTCTTTATTAAAATCAGGTGTATCTATGCAACTGGTGCAGAGAGATAAGGAAATGTTTGCTACGGTACTTGCCACTGTGAAACTTTCACTCCTGTAGATCTGTAATAATTGGATGGTGAAACTTTCATCCAGCCAATCAGAAAAGCAAGTGAAGCATGTCAGGAATCTTGAAAGTCAGGACAACTATGTCCTGCAAAGAAACATGAATTTGTATCGGATTTTGCAAGCAGTAGGCATTTATAGTTAAATGTGTGGTGGAGCATACCTTCAAAATTATTTGGCAATCAGAATTTATTCGAAAAACACTTTGAATCATCTTTTGTTGCAATAAAGACAAAAGGAAAAATCCACCGTCGAGCAGATAAATATGTTGATGTTTTGAACATTTCTTCTATAGCTGCCGTTTCCATTACACATTTGCAAGGATTTTGTTTTTCATTGATGCTTACCTGGGTCAATGGAACCTGGCTGCTGTGTCACTTGTTCCCTGTCGCATGGGACGTTAGAGAAGTGCAGCATAGGGCTTTGACACTGGGAGAGTGGAAACAGCAAGATGACCCGGGAGATGGGAGGGTGACTGCTTTGGGGCATTTTAGATGAACAGTACTTTGTTGAAGCACCTTTAGCAGTGATTACAGCATTGATTCTCTTGGGTATGATCTACAAGCTTGGCACACCAGTATTTGGGGAATTTCTTTCTTCTTCTCTGCCAGATCCTCTCAAGCTCTGTCAGGTGAATGGGGAGCGTCGCTGCACAGCTATTTTCATATCTTCCAGAGCTGTTCTATGGTCAAGTCCAGGCTCTGGCTGGGCCACTCAAGGACATACAGAGACAAGTCCCGAAGTCACTCCTGCGTTGTCTTGGCTGTGTGCTTAGAGTCGTTGTCTTGTTGGAAGGTGAACCTTCACCCCATCAGTGGCTGAGCACTCTGGAGCAGGTTTTCATCCAGGATCTATGTACTTTGCTCTGTTCATCTTTCCCCAATCCTGACTGGTCTCCCAGTCCCTGCCGCTGAAAAATCCCCACAGCATGATGCTGCCACCACCATGCTTCACCGTGGGATAGTGCCAGGTTTCCTCCAGATGTGATGCTTGGCATTCAGGCCAAAGACTTCAATTTGGTTTCATCAGACCTTAGAATCTTGAGTCTTTAGGTGTCTTTGGCAAACTCCAAACGAGCGTTCATGTGCCTTTTTACTGAGGAGTGGCTTTAGTCGGCCACTACCATAAAAGCCTGATTGGTGGAGTGCTGCAGAGATGGTTGTCCTTCTGGAAGGTTCTCCTATCTCCACAGAGGAACTCTGGAGCTCTGTCAGTGACCAACAGATTCTTGGTCACCTCCCTAACCAAGGCCCGAAGGGCCTTGGTTAGGGAGGTGACCAAGAATCTGTTGGTCACTGACAGAGCTCCAGAGTTCCTCTGTGGAGATAGGAGAACCTTCCAGAAGGACAACCATCTCTGCAGCACTCCACCAATCAGGCTTTTATGGTAGTGGCCAGACTAAAGCCACTCCTCAGTAAAAAGGCACATGACAGCTCGTTTGGAGTTTGCCAAAAGCCACCTAAAGACTCAAGATTCTAAGGTCTGATGAAACCAAGATTGAAGTCTTTGGCCTGAATGCCAAGCATCACATCTGGAGGAAACCTGGCACTATCCCCACGGTGAAGCATGGTGGTGGCAGCATCATGCTGTGGGGATTTTTCAGCGGCAGGGACTGGGAGACCAGTCAGGATTGAGGGAAAGAYGAACAGAGCAAAGTACATAGATCCTGGATGAAAACCTGCTCCAGAGTGCTCAGCACCTGACTGGGGTGAAGGTTCACCTTCCAACARGACAACGACTCTAAGCAYACAGCCAAGACAACGCAGGAGTGACTTCGGGACATGTCTCTGTATGTCCTTGAGTGGCCCAGCCAGAGCCTGGACTTGACCCGATAGAACAGCTCTGGAAAGATATGAAAATAGCTGTGCAGCGACGCTCCCCATTCAACCTGACAGAGCTTGAGAGGATCTGGCAGAGAAGAATGAAAGAAATTCCCCAAATACTGGTGTGCCAAGCTTGTAGCATCATACCCAAGAAGACTCAATGCTGTAATCACTGCTAAAGGTGCTTCAACAAAGTACTGTTCATCTAAAATGCCCCCAAAGCAGTCACCCTCCCATCTCCCGGTGTCATCTTGCTGTTTCCACCCTCTCCCAGTGTCAAAGCCCTATGCTGCACTTCTCTAACGTCCCATGCGACAGGGAAACAAGTGACACAGCAGCCAGGTTCCATTGACCCAGGTAAGCATCAATGAAAAACAAAATCCTTGCAACATGTGTAATGGAAACGGCAGCTATAGAAGAAATGTTCAAAACATCAACATATTTATCTGCTCGACGGGTGGATTTTTCCTTTTGTCTTTATTGCAACAAAAGATGATTCAAAGTGTTTTTCGAATAAATTCTGATTGCCAAATAATTTTGAAGGTATGCTCCACCACACATTTAACTATAAATGCCTACTGCTTGCAAAATCCGATACAAATTCATGTTTCTTTGCAGGACAAGTATTGTCCTGACTTTCAAGAATCCCTGACATGCTTCACCTTGCTTTTCTGATTGGCTGGATGAAAGTTTCACCATCCAATTATTACAGATCTACAGGAGTGAAAGTTTCACAGTGGCAAGTACCGTAGCAAACATTTCCTTATCTCTCTGCACCAGTTGCATAGATACACCTGATTTTAATAAAGACCCACGAGCTTCACATCAGACAGAATGAAGCTATGGGAAAGTCATTCATCTTCCTCTTGAAACCTGGGGGCAACTAATGTGGAGTGATATACAATCAAGGGGCTTTACACCAGGAGATATAAATACAGGAGTAAATAGGCTACATGAATATAAAGTAGCCTGTGTGTGTGTGTGTGTGTGTGTGTGTGTGTGTGTGGACGTGTGTGTGTGTGTGTGTAACAGCGAGAACTCTAAAAGGGCATTCTGTCAACACTATACAGAAGCTGTAACTAGAAAATAGATCTACAACTTCATTATTTCATTATCAGTTTACAATTGGCTCATTCATCCCCCTCCTCTCCCCTGTAACTATTCCCCAGGTCGTTGCTGCAAATGAGAACGTGTTCTCAGTCAACTTACCTGGTAAAATAACRGTAAAAAAATAAAAAAWAAATAAATAAAATTATACTAAAAGACTTCCTACATTTATTGGCCAAATGGCCTAGTGAATGCCACTAACCAAGTCCTACTCAACAGCCATATAGGCCTAGGAAATATCTCCACTAATTCTAAAATGACAAACAGAAATGAGACATTAAAACAAAGCCCTCTTAAAGCTGGGATCTGTGACCCTTCATCTCTCTCTCCTTCCATTATTTATCACCCTCTTCCTGAGCGAAAGACTTCTGTTGGCAAGGAATGACAGGGAGGGAGGGGGGTTGTGGAGTAAGAGAGAGGGTGATATATCTAATCTTCCTGTCTCAGTCTCATCGGCAGCTCCCACTAGAAGGTGTTGACAAATACCAGGAGAGAGAGAGAAGAGACAGGATTCTTCCTATTATCTGCAGAGTGCCTCGTCTGCTTTAAGGGTTATTCAGTACACTCACAACCACGCATGTCTATGGGGGACACAGCTTGTGGAGCTCTGCTACCCACTGCTACTTTATGTCTGGCCGAGTGACCAGGGATCTCGAAGTTGAACGGTAAACATATCTCTGCAAAAAATGCAGCTAAAGAGGATTCACTTACCAGTAAGTCAGACGAAAGGAGGGAAAATATCAACGTCTACACAATAGAGTTCCTGTGTTCAGGAAGCTCATCCAGAGTAACAATGAATTCATACTGATAATGAAGCCATTTGCTCTAGTACTGTTAAAATACACAGCGCTTTCTCTGGATGAAACTAACGCACATTTGAAGTGAAGTAAACCACACTTCAGGAGAGGTCCTTGGTCCTAAAAAACTACCTACAGAGATAAAGCAATACAGATATCTAGCGGTATAATTTCCATATGTGTACCTTTTACAACAGAATTGGCCAAAATAACTACTCTCTCGTCAAACTACTTGTGTTTGACTCTGACATAACCTAAGCGTTAATCTCGTTTGGCTTTGTCCCTCTCGGTCTCCACTAACTAAATGCTTTCTGTTCCTCTGTGATCGTTATCTGGCTGACCTACCACAACCTGACCCTGGCTGCCTAGGGATTCCTCCTCAGTGAGCCTGACCAGAGAGAGGACTGAGTCTCTACGGGTCCAGTGCTGCATACCAAACAAGTTACAAAAMATACTTTATAAATTGTGATTGATTWATTGACATAGCAATCTGTTCGCTCTTACTCTGAGGGTTTCCCTCTACAAAGTTGATGGGAGACTCGTGGTTTGGAAGGGGAATACCTGGACACTGTACAGGAAAGGGGAATACCTAACCTGACTTGAACACACTGGCAGTGACCATAATCTGTCTTGCCTACTATGTAGTAAAACGTACTCTGTGCTGATCATACAACATACAATCACCTATTATCAGCTGTTGTCAAACATGTTGGTGTGTAAACATGRTTCTCTTCCTCAGTAGTGTGCAGCAAATTCTACCAGATGAAAAGTCTGAACGAATATGACATCCTGGAATTTAAAGCATACTACATTTTTWAAATTTCACTTACTATAAAACTTTTCATTTTCGCATACCCAAAAAAGCTACTATTTACAACACAAGTATGGGACACTGCCAGTGTGMATTAGATGCTGCCAGAGATTTTCAATGAGGCAAAGTTTCGCCCGATATGAGTCTTCATTAAGCCATTTTCAGCTCAGATATCTAGAGGGCCTTGTCAAATCAAAATGGTACTTTCCTGATTCTGTGTCCCTGATGGAGAAAACTGCCCTCTGACCCCGCTACTCTTGACATACACTATATATACACAAAAGTATGTGGACACCCCATAAAAATGTGTGGATTCTGCTATTTCAGCCACATCTGTTGCTGACAGGTGTCATGCGAGCACAGTCACACAATCTCCATAGGAAAACATTGGCAGTAGAACGGCCTTACTGAAGAGCCCTGTGACTTTCAACACGGCGCCGTCATCTTTCCAACAAGTCACTTTGTCAAATGTCTGCCCTGCTAGAACTGCCCCGGTCAACTGTAAGTGCTGTTATTGTGAAGTGGAAACGTCTAGGAGCAACAACGGCTCAGCCGTGAAGTGGTAGGCCACACAAGCTCACAGAACAAGACCACCGAGTGCTGAAGTGCGTAAAAATTGTCTGTCCTCGGTTGCAACACTCACTACAGAGTTCCAAACTGCCTCTGGAAGCAACRTCAGCACACGAACTGTTCGTTGGGAGCTTCATGAAATGGGTTTCCATGGCTGAGCAGCCTCACACAAGCCTAAGATCACCATGCACAATGCCAAGCATCTGGCAGTCCGATGGGGAAATCTGGGTTTGGCGGAAGCCAGGAGAACCCTACCTGCTCCAATGCATAGTGTGAACTGTAAAATTGGTGGATGAGGAATAATGGTCTGGGCCTGTTTTTCATGTTTCGAGCTAGGCCCCTTAGTTCCTGTGAAGGGAAATCTTAACGCTACAGCCTACTGTATAAGGACATTCTAGATGAATCTGTGCTTCTAACTTTGTGGCAACAGTTTGGGGAAGGCCCCTTCCTGTTTCAGCATGACAAAGCCCCATGCACAAAGCAAGGTCCATACAGAAATGGTTTGTCGAGATCGGTGCAAAAGAACTTGACTGGCCTGTACAGAGCCCTGACCTCAACCCCATCGAACACCTTTGGGATTAATTGGAACGCCGACTACGAGCCAGGACTAATCACCCAACATCAGTGCCTGACCTCATTAACACTCTTGTAGCTGAATGGAAGCAAGTCCCTGTAGCARTGTTCCAACATCTGGTGGAAAGTCTTCCTAGAAGAGTGGAGRCTGTTATARCAGCAAAGAGGAGACCARCTCCATATTAATGCCCATGATTTTGAAATGAGATGTTAGACGAGCACGTGTCCACATACTTTTGGTCATGTAGTGTAGTTTCCTTATCTGAACTGGCTTATCAGTGAAGTGGATGGAAACTGCAGAGGTAGAGACCAGGCTCATATCAGAGAGGAAGAGGTGAAATGAGAGGGTTTACTCCGACCAAAATCTGTCCACGAAATTAAGACCACGATTTTTGTATGGAGGTTAATGAGTGTCGTATTTGGTCAGCAAATTTTTTTTAATGTTAATTTGCTTAGTTGATCGAATAGAAGTTTTGTAATGGTTAGGTTGTTACGAATGCACTTATAAGTGAACGCGTGTGGCAAAAAACAACAAAAGTTGTGCCCGTTGTTCATGCATGCATCTGCTCTCTCATTGGCTGGAGTGGTCCCACCTGATCTCGCCTCCTCTCGCCTGCCTTCCATCTGTGAGGACATGTATTTCCATTGTTAGAGCGGTCACTTAACTATCTTGTCAATATAATAGATAGTCTTTGGTCATATGAAACTAGAAATTTAACAGAAAAAAAGGGTCCAAAGAAAGGAGGGGCTACCTGAACTTGTCCAATAAGAAACACTTGTTTTTGTTGCAATTACCCCCCCCGTAGCAACATTTTTGTTACGTTTTGCACTAATGAATACAAGTCTCACCAGAGCTGATGAGGAGCCCCTGAACCTCCGTAAGATGTCCATCTGAGCCAGGCTGAGCCTCTTGCCCTTGGCCTCCCTCCGCAGCGCGCTCTGCACCCGCACCGATGCACGCCGCTTGGGACGCAGCCGCATGTGGTGGTTGTCTGGGCGACGCCACTGGAAACAGAAGGGACAGAGCTCTTCTTCAGGGACGGGCTGGAACTTGGCTGGAGCTGGGAGAGGAGAGGAGGTCAAGCACAAGGAGGAATAAAGTACACATTGAGGGATGTGAAGTAATGTATGTGTTTATGGTACAGTGGAGTATGAGGGTGTAGGTTAGGTCAGATGAAAAAAATATGTGAACTATGGTAAAGGGAAATGTACAAAATATAAACAGTGCTTAGGCCGTCGTCACATTTAACACAAAATAAACATTTGGGATAGAGTTGAGTGTCAAATGAAATAGATTGAGTCCAGGGGATCATGAGTATGAAATAATAATAGTGATGATGAGAACTGTGCAGTAGTGTGTGTGTGTGTGTGTGTGTCTCTCTCTCTCTGATGGGAACAGCTACCAGTACCCACCAGTGTGATTAACATGGGATTATAGTGCTTTATCGACGACAATGTGCGGCCATTTCTTCCCTCCTGCCTAGTGCCTACAGCACCATGTTGTATGGACATCCTCATACTGTGCTTAAGCAATAGGTGTGATGAACATAGGATAAATGGAAGAGAAATAAACTAGTCTAAATTGTAACTGACAAAATGATTTTGTCAAGGTTATTGCCACTTCTTACCTTTCATTGTCTGGTGTCTCCCCCTGAGAAACAAAAACACAGAAGAAGAAAAGTTAGATTTTTGTTGTGAAACAGCTATCACTTCATTATTTATCTGCTTAGATAGAACAGTGTTTGATCTGGGGAGACTCCCATAGCTGGGAGTTCGTGTTTTGGGTTGTTTTTCCTTCACAACGCCTTGAGGGGCGTCAATGCGGAGTTTGAAGGTGAGGTTTACTTTTAAAAAATTCTGCCAAAGCTGAATTTGTAAGTTAATGTTGATTCATCTGTAAACTGAAGCAAGACTTGAGGTGCGTTTTGATACTCTTGAAACACTCTTACTAAAAACTCTTATTCAGTGTCCAAAATGTATACACAATAAACTTTTAACAAGTAAGCCTAACTCCAACCACAATGCTAAGGGACATTTGCTATTGTGGAAAAAGTTTGCTCAGGGCTTCCAACGTTTGGCGGAAATCATCCGGGAGAAAAGCAAACAAGGATCCATCTACAATACAGGGCTTCCCACCTCCCTGTAGTCTGGCATGTCTACTGTCTGCCTCTTATTTTGGACAAACAGTTGACTAGGCCTTTCCTAAGTCACGCTACAATTAGCCACAGTACACTACGCCAAAAGTGACTCATAATATTTGCAGTCAGGCAACAAACAGGGCGGCACGTGCAGCGGCGAGAGATGGGATAGGGGGCCTCGCTTGGGGCTTTAATCTCACGCTGACCTGCCGAAGGACTGTCACAGAGACACTGACAGCGGTTTGCTAGTCACACACCGTGCCTATAGAGAGATGGGACTTTGGAACTGAAATCTGATGTTGGACAGCCTGACTCATGGTCAAGTCTCAGTAATGTCTCCAAACTACAGGCTGTATTGAAGTATTTAGATTAGGCTAGGGGGGAAGGGCTAGTGTCACAAACAGGGGGGAAAGAAGACAGTGGGAACAAGTGTCAGTGAGATGCAGGAAATGCACTGGATGAGAAAAACTAGGCTACAGAATAGTCTTTCTACAGACTGTTGAACAAGGTGATTCCTCATACTCCTGTTGGACTAACCAGCTTGTTCAGATAATGAATTGACATTAGATCATTCAAACAATACAGAGGAACATTTAGACTTTTCTAGAAAACATGATCAACATCTGACTTCTTTTAGCTTTGGGTCGATCATCTATTAACCAGAATGTAACATCTGAAAACCTTCAGAAGTGAGATCAACAGCAGTGACCTAATTCACATAACTACCAATCACTACAGTTTATACAAACACTTCCAAATGGCCCCATTTAGTCACCAACTCCCGACCCCTCCTGTCTCAGCCGCCAGTATTTATGCTGCAATAGTTTGTGTCGGGGGGGCTAGGGTCAATCTGCTATATCTGGAGTATTTCTCATGTCTTATCCGGTGTGAATTTAAGTATGYCTCCTCTAATTCTCTCTCTCTCCTCCAATCCCGGAGGACCTGAGCCCATGCCTCAGGACTACCCGGCCTGATGACTCCTTGCTGTCCCCAGTCCACCTGGCTGCTGCTCCAGTTTCAACTGTTCTGCCTGCAGCTATGGAACCCTGACCTGTTCACCGGACGTGCTACCTTGTCCCGGACCTGCTGTTTTCGACTCTCTCTCTCTACCGCACCTGCTGTCTCTAACTCTGAATGATCGGCTATGAAAAGCCAACTGACATTTACTCCTGAGGTGCTGACCTGTTGCACCCTCGACAACCACTGTGATTATTATTATTTGACCCTGCTGGTCATCTATGAACGTTTGAACATCTTGGCCATGTTCTGTTATAATCTCCACCCGGCACAGCCAGAAGAGGACTGGCCACCCCTCATAGCCTGGTTCCTCTCTAGGTTTCTTTCTAGGTTCCTGCCTTTTTAGTGAGTTTTCCCTGGCCACTTCTACATCTGCATTGCTTTCTGTATGGGGTTTTAGGCGGGGTTTCTGTATAGCACTTTGTGACATCGGCTGATGTAAAAAGGGCTTTATAAATACATTTGATTGATTGTCTGCCTGGTAGAGGCTCAATGAAAACAGACATCCCATCCCACTCTCCAGATGAGCCCCTGGAGATACAGAAAGGTGGGGGCTCTCTGCCATGCTAATCTAGTTAACATTCTTCACATGAATCTCCTTTTAAATGCACACTTAGTGGAAGATAAACAGTGGCCCCTACTACCCAGTTAGAGCAGGGCAGAGCCCACTTTGGGCCAGATGCTATCAACAAAGAGTTTAAAGTCTGGAAATCAGCAAGGCTCAGTCTCTGGGCCTCTAWGGACATTTGATACAATCAGAGTGTGGAGGAGAGAGAGCAACGCCCTGTTTACTAACCAAACCTCAGAAATAATAACGCAGATGGTCCAATGCAACAGCTTGGCTAGGGTGGCAGGGGAAAAGAGGGTGAGGGATGGGGGCAAGCCCCCCCCCAACACCCCCTGGTGGCTCTACAGATGGCAAGGCCCACAATTTGAGATTGCTGCCCTACACCGTGCAGTCTGGGTCTTACGTTATGGGTCGAGGCAGGCAGGGGAAGCTGGGAGAGGCGCAATCCCTCAGGGTCAAGAGGTGAGAGAAGGGAGGGGGGTGACACTGACCAATGAGATGGGCAGGTGAGGGTTGGAGGGGGAAGGGTGGTGGGGAGAGAAGTCATTGACAGTGACACCAAAGTGCCTTTGCGCTATGCCTGTGACGGTCTAATGAGCTGCTTTGGTCAGCCCGGCCTCGGCCCGTCATAGCCCACATACCTCCCTCAGTGGGTTTACAGGAAATATGAGTAATGACACGAACACTGAAAACAAACACTCCAGTGACGCATGGCTGAAACCATAAGTGGAGACACAAACAGCAAGGAGGAACTTCAGGGAACGTTAAGTACGGTATGCAGGATGACTGCTCTGGGGATAAATAAGTACGGTATGCAGGATGACTGCTCTGTGGATAAATTAAAGTACGGTATGCAGGATGATGCTCTGTGGATAAAATAAGTACGGTATGCAGGATGACTGCTCTGTGGATAAATAAGTACGGTATGCAGGATGACTGCTCTGTGGATAAATAAGTACGGTATGCAGGATGACTGCTCTGTGGATAATAACAGACGAGTAGCAGGATGACTGCTCTGTGGATTAAATAAGTACAGGTAGGCAGGCAGTGACTGCTCTGTGGATAAATAAGTACGGTATGCAGGATGACTGCTCTGTGGATAAATAAGTACGGTATGCAGGATGACTGCTCTGTGGATAAATAAGATGATAGAATTTCTGTGTTCTACACATATCATATCCTTACAGGGCCACCAAGTTGCTTTGTTGAGGATGCTTTTCTCCTTACAGCCAGTACACATAAGATTTGTTTCTGGGTTTTGTTCTTCATGTAACCTATAACAAGATATAGTACCAATGAGTAGCCGAACACACAATTGTAGACTTCACATGTAAGAAAGGTCAAATCATCTGTGCTTGAGTGTGGCTCAATGGGTAACACCGACCACAACTATAGTTCTCATAGTCTATATCCCTTATACTCCACTCTGGACCTCCAAGCCAGTTCCACTGCATGTTTTATTGTCTCCCTCTAATCAGGGACTGATTTAGACATGGGACACCAGGTGTGTGCAATTAATGATAAGTTAAAACAGAAAAGCAGCCRGCTCCGGACCTCTTGGTATAAGAGTTAAGTATCCCTGGTCTATATATTGTCAGAGAGCGGGGTTCACATCATGGTTATGTCTGTGCTGCATCTCCCCTATCCGTTTAATACATACACAGAAGGAGAATCTATTGTCCTTTAAAAAAATAAAAGGTTCAATCAAATTTAAATAAAATGAATTAGACATATTGTTTTTGGTGGAGTTCCCCTTGAATGGCTTAAAAAATAATCCATCTATTCAACATATATAACCCTCCAGGCATGGACAGCTGTGATATCAGTACGATCTGTTCAACACATTTCCCATAAATCGGTTCTTTCCACAGAGAGACTCAAAAATCTGGATAAACTCTTAACGGGTAGCCTAAAAGTAACAATCCTTAAATCCATCCGTAAATCCATCCCGACAGGGCCTTTTATTTTGATTTCCATTTTAAAATTCTACCACAAATTTCCTGGCTCAGGTGAGTGAGAGGAAAAACAGGCCAAGGGATTCAGAGGTTACTGGCCCAGGCCCAACTCAAACACAGGCCACACTACAGCAGCCAGTGGCAAGAGGATTGCTCCAGAAATTACACTCTCTCTCTCTAACTACAGTATAATGCCATCATCATTCTGTGAAATCAAAAAGGTGATGAAAATGGAATGAGTTCCTGTTTTGATTAGTGGGTCTCAATTTTTATTTGACCTTTATTTAACTAGGCAAGTCAGTGAAGAACAAATTCTTATTTTCAATGACGGCCTAGGAATAGTGGGTTAAATGCCTTGTTCAGGGGCAGAACAACCTTGTCAGCTCGGGTATTCGATCTTGCAACCTTTTGGTTACTAGTCCAGTGCTCTAACCACTAGGCTACCTGCCGCCCCAATCAAGGATCGTTCCATGTCAAAAAAGGTCAAGAAGATTCCGACACCCATCATCTCAGACGGTTCTGAAATCGTTTCTGTATTCAGACCGCCCACATCCCATCCCAATACCACCCCAACAACCAGTGTCAGTTCTCTGTTTGACAAGTAGTATGACGCTGTGGCTTRTAGTATTGCTTCCCCATACTATGTAATGTATTCCCTGTGAATCTGGAGAGGTCTTTTTTTTTTTACCACTGTTCAGAGAAGTGTATCATTGAAGTCGCTTGCATTATTTACCATAAAGTAGTGTGAACATACCACGTTTTGACCACTAGATGCCACTGTTCCTGTATACCGCCACACTATCCATGTTGCTGGTCTCGTGTGTTTATTTAATAGAGCACAACATTTCCTTTTCAACTTTGGATAGAAAACCAATACATTTGTCTCATTATGAAAATAGATTGTCATCTTCACATTTCAAGCCATTCCTGTATGAAAGCAATTCAGTTTTTCCTTCTTGGATATGAAGCATGAAAATGCTAATATAGTGACATGCATTGGATTTGTGCCACAAAATATTTTGAGTGACAGACTGGCACCATAGTAGTGGTCTATCAGCTTCGAGCTCCGGAGCAGTGAGCTCTTAGCAATGTCATGGCATTGATTTCCCGGGGGGCTCAGGACGGCGAGCAAACAGCCAGAAGCACCAACACCGTACGGCACAGTTTCTGGCGGCTGGGTTAGCTCATTAAGGCTGCCTGCTATTGGAATTGATGTATGCAAACATACAGGACAGGAACATGCAAACTTTAAACATTTGTATTAGACAAAGCAGACCTGGTTAGGGACTACCTCTGTACATTGGCAAACGCGTGCTTGCGTGTGTAGCGTATCCATGGCTAATGTGTATCCTGTTGATATGTAGTTACAAAATGCATGACATTGTTTCAAGACAACAATAACTATGCAAATGACATTGGTTCTAAAAATATATATATATTGTAATGAAACAGTCAGGGAGCAGGTCTCGAACCCTCGACCTTCTAGCCCGAAGTCCGGCGCGCTATCGACTGTGCCGTAAAAGCATGCTCGTGCGGCAGAGTCGATTTCCGCGCTTATAAACCCAGGGTCGTTACACTATATATACATTGTGAAAAGAACAATACAAAAACGGAACAAATTAACTTGGCATGATATTGATTTTCGTAAAGTTACACAATTTTAAATGAATTGCACTGTGCTACTCTGCCACCTAGTGTCACTATATGATCATTACATCATCATATATGAACGAGATGTATCTATTACGTTCTACGTAATAAAGAGAGCGCTTACATGAGAAAACGTGACTGCTCCGGACAAATGTCTTGATACAGTAGCGATGCATCCTTTAAAAACTTGTGACTTGAGCCTGTGGAGTCTGTAAAAGCCATGTTTCTCTGTCTTTGCCACCGACTCGAGAATCCGCGTGTGAGAAAGGCTGGTCACTTCCTGGCCGCCTTGTTTTACCTCTTTTGGAGCGTTGATAAGATAAAGAAGAGTGTAGCAGTCACATTACATTGAAAATTATCTTCAAGAGCAATAGAAATCGATACGATATATGATAGCTAAATTATTTGTTTAGGTTTAAACAGTGATCATTCTCTTTGCATGATAGCCTACCCTACACTTTCCGTCCTAATGTTGCAATCCCACAATGCATCAGGCTAAGCGCAAGCATTATGGGAAAGCGAGGAATAGCCCTGTGTGCCTCGCCGCACTGGATGTAGTTCGATTTATTTGTATTGTAATGAAACAGCAGGGAGCAGGTCTCGAACCCTCGACCTTCTAGCCCGAAGTCCAGCGCCCTATCGACTGTGCCGCAAAAGCATGCTCGTGCGGCAGAGTCGATTTCCGCGCTTATAAACCCAGGGTCGTTACAGTATGATACCCCGTTCAACCCACTATGATGATTTACATCGAGTATGAAACACGGAAAATAGTTTGARGATGTCTTCAAACATTTAGGGGAATTGCAAACATATAATGCTATAATGCCTATATGACAGCCTCTATTTAGTAGGCGAGGCTAGTCAGCATGTTAGTCTATGCCAATAGCCTAAATACTAGGCAAATAGCCGAATCATCATGTGATATCCTTGGCTTTAGGCCTATAATAATTTCACCCCTTCAAAATAAATTAGAGCATCCAGTGCCCCATGAGTCTAAGGTTGGTCATTGTAAGCTGTCACTGTGGTCAGAATGTGATGATGCTTCTACTGATTTGCGCTCTAAATTTTCTTGTGTCAATGGTGATTCCTTGAAAGGCTAATAATGATATCAAATTATAATGAGCTTGTAATGGAAGGTCAACTAGCCTACAACACTTTAAATGATTGCTCTCATAGAAATAGATCCAGATGAAAGATTGGACATCATTACTACCAAAAGAACTGAGGGTGAAAGTTGAACACCGCCCAGCAGAATGAGAATGGACTGTTCGTGGAATCGAGTTTTCAGCGCAATTACTGGCACTGTTGGCTTGAAATTATACACCCTCAACTGCATCTGAGATCATACAAGGACAGACAGACCTCCGTGGTCTTACAAGCCCAGCTCTTGATAGATCCTGGAAAATAATAGCATTGACTTGCCTCCAGCAGAGAATTGCCCCAAGGGTAGTGGATATGAAATTKGATATTTTAAAGCGATGGGGGAACCCACTGTATGACCTGCTGCCCCCCAAAAGAGGTGAATTCTCCACCAGGCTTCTGAGAAAAAACACCACCCACTGCTGTCAGACTGTACAACAGCTCTAGCTCTTAAATCTCTTTTAAAAAATCCTATTTCAATCATTCCATTTTTTAACAATTCAGTTTTCCTATTTTGAAAAAACAAAAATCCACTACTATGTTTTTGTGTCCTGTATTCTATTTATGCCGTGTATTATGTATTTTTAAGTGAAACATTTTTCTGAAGTAAATTCTGCTTTTCGTCTGTTTTTTCTGTAAGCAAGAATCAATAGTCAAAGTCAATGTCAAACCGCGCGCGCGCTCACAGCAGTAGATGACTCTCGTCGCGCAGAGTGCGGCAAATATCAAACGAAGCAAGCAACACGGTCTTGCAGCGGACCCGCTAGATAAGGCTACGCAGAGATGTGAGTGGATGACAGAATAAGTAACAGTGGGGCATTGTTAAACACGAATGATATTCTGTAGGACATGATGATGATGATGACTAGGCTAGAGACTGCCCCACGTTCCGAGTCCCTGAAGTGAGACACCTTCCGATGGTGTCCACGAAGCAGCATCGAACAGAGGTCCGTTCCTTTTACGCGCACCTTCTCTACAGGACTAGAGGGATTTATCGATCCGCTCAAACTACTGGTAATTATGTGGAGATTATTACACATTGTTTATTATAAGCCTATGGGCTATTATTTCATTTATTTAAATACATTTTTCGATTCCTATTGCGCTGATTAAGACCGTTGATATGATATGATGTGATGTTGATGTCTCCAAAACGATCTGTGTATCATTTATGTTATTCCATATTATTTATATCAGTAGACTATAATTGTTGTGGAGGGGATAACGCATAATGACACATAGTGTTTGCGTCTTCTCTTTTTAGTCATATAGCTAAATGACACCATGTAGGCTAGCCTATGTGATTGTGACAGTGATCTGACGGTAATACATGGAGTAGTCTAAAGTGTAAGTGATGGCCCCTCACTTTGTGGGAGAGTAAATATTCTACTTAATCAGGTGCTGTCAGACTTGCGGGGCCCCCACCCTAAAATAGATTGAAATAGCCGAGTATAGCAGTTGTGCGTTACCGCGGACCAAATATACTTTAACCTACCCTGGTTTTCTCTCACTTCAAATGTTAAATTGGATTGCTGAGTTCCATTTCGTTTAGTCAATGTTGTGTGTGTGTGTGTGTGTGTGTGTGTGTGTGTGTGTGTGTGAGAGAGAGAGAGAGAGAGAGAGAGAGAGAGAGAGAGAGAGAGAGAGAGACAGAGAGACAGACAGACAGACAGAGAGAGAGAGAGGAGAGTGCGTACGTGCATTTTCGCGCGCTCTTGCATATCTTAAAATGTTATACTTTTAGATAAACATCACAAAATGTTCGAGTCATTAGTCTCACCAATCATCCACCTACTAATAACGAATGACTGAAAGGGCTCTTCAATGAATGATGGGTGCATTAATTGGGGGTTATATATTCAAACCAAAAATGATGAAGATTGAAACTACTGTTATCAAGGAATTCCCATCATTAATGCACATTGATTTAATATAACCTTTATACAATTGCTGTATATAATGGAACTGGATAAAGGATCATTAAAGGGACTGCGTCCAAAGGGACTGACGCGTGCATGTGGAATTAATGGCGCGCCCTCGGAGACAGCGCTTTGAAGATAAGAAAAAATATCACTGCCACCTTGCTCAGCCTTCTGGGACGCGCGCGGAGCCAGGAGTTCTGTCTTTCCTTTCTAGAAGACCTTGAAGAACAGTGCAGGTGTTGCATCCTATCAAACTTAAGTGTCCACCTGACACGCTCATGTGGAATTATTTGGTGCCCTCTGAGCCAGCACTTTGACGAGATGAAAAATACCACTGCCACCTTGCTCAGTCCTCTGGGACGCGCGCGGTGCCAAGAGTCCTGTCTTTCCTCTCTAGAGGACCTTACAGCCCACATGAAAAAATACTACACCTTACTATAGAATACTACAGTACTAACTATAGAATTCTGTAGTAAACTGTAGAATACTATACTACTCGATCATGTGTAGTACTTACTATAGAATGTTTTAGTATACTGTAGAATACTATAGTAAATACGACAGTAAAGTATGCAAAAAAAAAGGTATCTTCAATGGAACTGGATAAAGGATAATTAAAGGGACTACAGGAAATACTACAGTATAGTACAGTCTGCAAAACACTACAGTAAATACTACAGTATACTGCAAATACTACACTATACTGCAATCCTTTATCCACTACAGTGAAAACTATAGTATTTATACCATAGTATACTATAGTATTTTTTCATGTGGGAGGGGAGGAGAGAGGAAAGGCAAACCAAAGAGCCAGCTATGCTATCAGTGTCGTAACGCAACACCAACTCCGATAGTGCTGACTGAGACAAGGAAATCAAGACGAGAAAACGATATAGAAAGATGTGGTGTATGTACATTACGCATCCACATTATGAACTCACAGAGTTATTTCATCAATTTCTACTTACTACTTTAATCAATTTTGACTTGCTTAGTCATATAAAGATTGATTCCGTTTAGTATTATAACATGATTCATTCTGAATTAAGTTAAACTACCCAGGAGCATTACGCACCCCAAATATCTGAGTGGCACAAAGTACGTGAGGATGGCTGGGGGGATGGTCTGGATGGGTACTCTACCCCCCTGTTCGGAAGTTGGAAAATTTTCATTTTTTTAAACACCCGACACAGCTTTTTCCTGCAATCTAGAGCCATAATCACTATCCTTAATTCTATGTAAAAAAATATGTTTATTTTTCTGCATTTCTAAGCATACCYCTTGAGCTGTCTGTATCCTCCTGACTGGTGTTTTTTTAAAGAAACTAAATATGCTTCTCTGCATCTCTGCTCAAATCTGGGTAAAAGACTGAAAGGAATGTGAGTCTTATTCAGTACATTTAGTAAATGCTTGCTTTTCTAAAGTCTACCAACCTTGCCAGCAGGCATGCCAGCTAAGCTAGTTAGACAAGTTAGCTACTGTAACTAGATTGATAGCCTGAAATGGCTTCTTGGTAGCTAGTTATGAGGTTGGGAATCGAGCTGGGTTCTAGCCCRCATTACCAGATCAGTGTCGTGTGCAATTGTGGCTATTCTTTGGGTGCTATAAAAACTTCATTTTATGTGAGGTTGGAGCTCCAGTCCGCCTGACACCAGTCCTAATGATGCTGGCCCAGCTGAATAGACTAGAGCAGTGTAATGGTTTTGTAATTAGTCACCTGAGTCAACAGTAAAAACTAAATGAGGTCACTCAATGAGCAGCTCCAATGCCAAGTCTACTTCATGTATTCCATCGCCTATCTGATCTTTACTACTCAGAGGGGTGCCTGTCTTGCTATTCGAGCACTACACATTTGTACATTGATATCATTACAAAAAGACRCATTGCTCATTTCAGCTTATTGCCATACACTCCATCTTGATTTGGAGTGTATATGTGCTTTTCCTGATTCCTGCCGACATACCTCCTCTTAGGGCTGTGGAATAGATTTATCCTTTCAATGCATTAGTTGGAAAGATAGCCAGGTATTCACTCCTCCCCTACTTGTAGGGATGTGTTGATCATAGTCATCCTCTCTGAATTATGGCCAGTAGTAATGCTTTGATTTTGTTTTCAAGACTGAACACCATGTTGGAAACCGTAACCAAAGCCAAACATGGGTAGCGACCAGCAGGGCACAACGTTGGCTAACATTCAAATAGACATTTATTATATAGATTACAACAAACTTGCCTCTCTGGCATGTAATTACGAATCACATCAGCTCTATTCAAGCAATTTCTATCTGCAACATTCCACAACGTTTGCTTATTGAACATGGCCTTGCTGTGATAATTCAGTCAGGTTCATTAGGCTGTAAACTGGGTGTAGTCTGTTTGGATTGCTCACATGGGGAATTCACAAAGTGGGATAGCCGAAGATTCCTTTTAGGTTCTAGATAGCACCTTTTCTTCTAGTGTAGGTGCTGATCTAGGATCAGACCCTTGATCCATGTACATATGACATCAYTCCTTATAATCTAAAAAACAAAACTGATCCTAGAGCAGCACTACTACTCTGAGACGCTTTGTGGATACGGGCCATAGTATTTCAAAGATAACTTGTGCATGCTTCTGTAAATATAGCCAGTCTTGACAGTATCATTTCATTTTCAGCATAGTTTCTAAGTCTCTTGAGACTGTTTCTTGTCTAGCCTATCCCTGAGAGATACCATGACTGGAAAAATAAAGAGGTTGCATCACAAATACGTCCCTCTGTGGGCACTGATCAAAATTTGTGCACGACTTACCCTATGAGCCCTAGTCAAAATGAGTGCACTACTTACCMTATGGGCACTGGTCAAAAGTAGTGCACTATGTAGGTAATAGGGTGCCATTTGGGATGCAGACAGAGACTACACACTGGGCAAAAACTGCTTGAATCAACGTTGTTTCCACATAATTTCAACTAAAATATCTATGTGATGATGTTGAATCAACGTGGAAAACTGATTGGATTAGAAAAAGTCATCAAAGAAAGGGAATTTAGAGTTTTTTCACCCAACATTTAACCTAAATCTAATGACACWTTTTGTTGATTTCACGTTGAATTTACRTTAGTTGACAATTCAACCAAATGTAAATCAAAACTAGACGTTGAACTGACATCTGTGCCAGTAGGTCCAGACAATTACACTTTCTTCCCAAGAGTTTTATTCAGGTCTACTGCTTTACATTTTCTAAGAGAGGAAACCTCTGAAAATGTTTTTTCCAGGCTTGCCTACATTAATTATTCCACCCCCCTTTCGATCTTTCTGTCTGCAATATGTACCAGAACGTTCTGTTTACTGCTCCCACAGTTTATGACAAGCCTTTTAAAACACTGGCATCAAAGTCCGGTTTGAGGCAGTATCTCGTCTCCCCTGATGTCATCCTTCCCTCTGTGTGTGAGCGAGAGAGAGAGAGAGAGAGAGAGAGAGAAACACTGGTGCAGAATACCCTGCTAGTGCTGTGCCCTGCATAATCAGGTTTAAGGGAACAAAGATTCCCAGCTTTACAAACGATGGTTGTTTGGTTCAGCACCCAGCAGAACACAGGCTCTTTCAGTGTGTAGCCTACCAACCAGGCGATGATAAGAAAGACCTGCTTTGAACCTTTCAGCTTTGAACCTAGTGACAGGGGATAGTTGTTCCACTCACTTGTATCATGTGTGGAAAAATATGCTTTAATTATGAGAATATGACCATCTAGGATTAGGTGGTAGGCGATTGTCATCCTCATAATGGCTGTTGATGGACTGCCTTGTTCACACCATGTTTGTGTATTGGTCATGTACATCTCATACGTTGCATCCCAAATGGCATCCTATTTCCTATTATAGTGCACTACTTTTGACCAGGGCTCTGGTCAAAAGTAGTTCGCTATGTAGGGAATAGGGTACCATCTGGGATAAGCCATAGTCAGGACATCATGTAATATGGTCATTGTGCAGATTTGATTTTTATCCTCTGTCCCAGGACTCTCATTACATTCCACTGTGAAGATTTAAGTCTACTACGCTATCAAGCCCCGCTGAGGCCATCGCCATCCTTTGTAAAATATATGTTGCTGTTTGTCAGGTCTCTGGATCCTGCTCCATCAACCAGTCAAGATGATGAATTGGTTCACACCAGAGGTGGTTGCCAGCCCAACTAAGCCTGTGTCCCAAATGGCACTCTATTCCATATTCCCCATATGGTTCTGGTCAAAAGTAGTGCACTATATAAGGAATAGGGGGTCATTTGGGATACAGACGGACTAAGGCTTTGGCTCTCCCCTTAAATCAAGGCAGAGCCAGCTAACTCATTTTCTGTGGCCAAGTGTCTCCATTTAGGCTGATATAACTGACACAAACATTTGGTTAGTGACGCGAGCAGCATCTTGTAGGATTGATGCCCACACCCTGGTACCATAGAGATTAAATTACCAGAGCTGGTGCAAGATGGGAGTGGGACAGATAGAACACTAGAACACTGGAACACTAAAACACTAGAACACTGGACTGTCATTGTTCTGTGTTGGGTGGAACTATGTTTCCCAAATGGCCCTATATTCCCTCTATAGTGCACAACTGTTGAGCAGGGTGAACTATATAGGGAAAGGGTGCGATTTGGAATGTATTCTAAGTGTGGAACAGGCTGTCTTACACTTTGATCCAGAGCATCCCAAACAGGCTCAATGGGTGACATGTCTGGTGAGATTGCTGGCCATGGAAGAACTGGAACACTTTTATCTCCCAGGAATTGTGTACAGATCCTTGCGACATGGTGCTGTGAATTATCATGCTGAAACATGAGGTGATGGCGGCAGATGAATGGCACGACAATGGGCCTCAGGATCTCATCACAGTATTTTTGTGCATTCAAATTGCCATCAATAAAATGYAATTGTGTTCGTTGTCCATAGCTTATGCCTGCCCATACAATAACCCCATCGCCAGCATGAGGCATTCTGTTTACAACGTTGACATCAGCAAACCGCTTGCCCACACAACGCCATACACGCTGTCTGCCATCTGCCCGGTACAGTTGAAACCGGGATTCATCCGTAAAGAGCACACTTCTCCAGCATGCCAGTGACCATCGAAGGTGAGCATTTGCCCACTCAAGTCGGGTAAAATGACAAACTGCAGTCAGGTCAAGACTCTGATGAGGACGATGAGCACACAGATGAGCTTCCCTGAGACGGTTTCTGAGTTTGTGCAGAAATACTTTGGTTGTGCAAACCACAGTTTCATCAGCTGTCCGGGTGGCTGTTCTCAGACGATCCCGCAGGTGAAAAGACTGGATGTGGAGATCCTGGGTTGGCATGGTTATACGTAGTCTGTGGTTGTGAGGCCGGTTGGACGTACTGCCAAATTCTCTAAAATGATGTTGGAGGCGGCTTATGGTAGAGAAATTAACATTCAATKCTCTGGCAACAGCTCTGATGGACATTCCTGCTGTCAGCATGCCGATTGCATCTGTGGCATTAAAGTGGCCTTTTATTGTACCCAGTACAAGGTGCACCTGTGTAATGATCATGCTGTTTAATCAGGTTCTTGATATGCCACACCTGTCAAGTGGATGGATTATCTTGGCAAAGGAGAAAGGCTCACAAACATGGATGTAAACAAATGTTTGCACCAAATTTTAGAGCAATAAGCTTTTGTGCRTATGGAACATTTCTGGGATCTTTTATTTCAGCTCATGAAACATGGGACCAACACTTTACAAATGGGTGGCCTCWTTCACAGCAGAGCCAAGTTGCCCCTAGTAGTTTTCAATATAGTATTTCATTTTATTATGTGAAATAGTCTAATCCGAAAGGATATTAGTGTTGAATTTTAAAGATAGCTAATTCCACCTGATCCTTTAAGCAGAGAGATCAAATATGTTCTATGGCAGACCACAATACTTCAAAGGATCATCCAAACCCTTTGGAACCCTTCTTTCCCCACTGGGCACACCACGTCATATCAATGTGGAGAATTGGGTAATATTAGGTAGATCAATGAGATTCAAACCTATTTTGGCCCACTCAGAAAGACAGCCAAAAGTTTGTTGAATTCCCAATGTATTATCACAATTCTTTCAGCCATCTTAAATATACACTGAGAAGAAATTGCTTTGGCATTGCCTGGTTGCTAAAATTCTAAATAGTTTGCCTAATTTCTGTTTATATGACAAAACAAGCAAATGTAGTGTAGAGAATCATTGTACCATCTAAACAGCTGTGAAATATATTTCCCATAACCAAAAATATTGTATTTCCCCTGTTTGAAGCTGGTGTACAAAACAGAGAGTAAAAGATGCAAAAAACGAAACTAAACCACGGGAAACATAGAAATAGCACACATAGATCTTATCTATAGCGTGTTAAACTTGGTTTCAATGAGAATGACAGATCTATAACTCACATTTCCATGTGAATTTGGTCGCGTCGCCAAAAAAGTTACATATTGCAGCTTTAATGTACAACCAAATTCCAATGGAAAATCCATGTCTGATTTTTGGTTTAGTTGTCACCTAAATGTGTTATCACTGCGCTTTCAACCATTTAAAAAAACAACCAAGTTCAAATGGAATACAATGTCAGATATTTAGTTTATTTATACAACAATTTATCACTGTGCTTCATCTAATAGCACAACCAAATTACCTGGATTACAGTTGAGATTACATTAAAGTACATGGCGCAAGTGATTAATGCCGTTTGAGATTCTGTGCAGATTATTATAACAATTGTGAATGTTTCCACAGACCTGCAACCCAGAACACTTTCTATGATTTCATGAGAAGACATTTATTGTTACAGTAATCTGAAAATGTTGCCGTGGATGTGTTACTCATTTTAAGGTTGAATAAATACTGTAGCGCACTATTGTTTTTTTTTAACTTATAGTAGATATCACGTTGAAGATCTTACGTTTCAAAGATACAAATGTAACATATTTTAAATACGATTTGTCTATGTTGAAAATTTGTTACCATAATGACATAATCCTGTGGATGAAATTTTACCCTCAGAACAACAGTTGATTACTTTTTTCAAATCCAATGTATTTTCCACGTCGATTCCACATCAGAATACGTTGACAAATTCTGTTGAAACAAACATTGCATGGATCCTCTTTCTCTCTCTCTCTCCTTCTCTCTCTCGCTCTCTCTCTCTCTCTCTCTCTCCTGCTCTCTCTCTCTCTTCTCCTCTCTCTCTCTCTCCTCTCTCTCTCTTCTCTCTCTCTCGCCTCTCTCTCTCATTTGTCCTGTTCACCTCCGCCTAATCAAACAAACTATGGCCACATTGATGTTTTCCGACTTTCATTTCCTCATTACCTCATTCTAATTTAGCCTGGGCTTGGCACATTTTGTCTGAAAGAAAGTGATGGGCATTGAATTTCCCCTCGGCTTCTTCTCGCTCTGCCTTTCTCCTTGGACCTTCCTGTTCGTCCTTCGGCTCGCTATCCTCAGTGAGCTCATATCCTGCAGCCTCACAAAGATCTAGGTTGGACCAATTTCCACACGGGGGAGCTGGGAGATGCTTTCGGTGATTGCTGTACTTCACTATAAAAGCAGAGAGAGAAAGAGAGACAGAGTGGCAAGATCAAATCTAATTTGATTTATCACATGCTTCGTAAAACAACAGGTGTAGACTAACAGTGAAATGTTCTTACTTACGAAAGAACAGAGATACATTATTTCCCCTGCTATAAGTGGGTGGGTTATACTGGGGAAGTTTGGAATATAGGAGTCTTTTTTTTCTGAAGGAAAGAGCAGAAGCTGTTGCAGAAAAACGCGTTGGTTTTTGTTTAACATTTGGCTTGTTTTGAATGAACATGAAGGAATGCCTTTGACGGCCTACATTTAGAGACCTTTAGTGTAATAGAGGCTGAATGGATTTCACACTGACGTGAACTTTCATTACGCACTACAGGTGTGTCTCTCTCTGTTCGTCTCGGTGTCTCTCTCTTCTCTCTCTCTCTCTCTCTCTCTGCTCTTTCTCTCTCTCTCTCTCTCTCCTCTTCTCTTCTCTCTCTCTTCTCTCTCTCTCTCTCTCTCTCTTCTCTCTTCTCTCTCTCTCTCTCTCTCTCTCTCTCTCTCTCTCTCTCTCTCTCTCCTCTCTCTCTCTCTCCTCTCTCTCTCTCTCTCCTCTCGCCTCTCTCTCGTCTCTCTCTCTCTCTCCTCTCTCTCTCTCTCTCTCCTCTCTCCTCTCTCTCTCTGCTCTCTCTTTCGCTCTCTCTCTCTCTCTATACAATTTTCAATTCTATTTCAATTTCAATGTAAGGCTTTATTGACCATGGGAAACATATGTAAACAACATTTCCAAAAGCAAGTGAAGTAGATAATAAATAAAAGTGAAATAAACAATAAAAATGAACAGTAAACATTACACTCACAAAGGTTCCAAAAGAATAGACATTTCAAATGTCATATTATGTTGCCTCTCTCTCTCTCTCTCTCTCCTCTCTCTCTCTCACTCTCTATCTCTCATTCTTTCTCTCTCTCTCTTCGCTCTCTCTCTCTCTCTCTCTTTCTCTCTCTGTCTCTTTCTTTCTCCCCGCTCTCTCTCTCTCCCGCTCTCTTCCTCGCATAAATGCACGGATAATGATTTGTATTCCCAATGATTCGCTCCAATCGGGACATCTCAGCGTGAGACTCTGCATTTTTTTTCTTCTCCTTCTTCTGAGTAAAAAACGAGCACCAGGGATCATTAGCCATGGTCGAGCAATGTGGCCACGGGAGCTTTTCTCTGTCTGTCTGGTGTGAATGTGGTTGGGCTAAGCTATTTTCATTGCAAGGTGATGAATGTGGTGTCTGTGCCACACAGAACAGTGTTTCTCCTTTTTGCTCTCTTTCCTCGCTCTCTCTCCTTTTTCCCCTCCCTTTCCGTACCTTCTCTCCCTATTCCGCCCTTCTGCTTCTTCTCTCTCTCTCTTTTCTCTCTCTCTCTCTCTCTCTCACTCTCTCTCTATCCTATTCTCCTTTCCACCCATTAATTCTCTCTTTCTCTCACACACACCAATCCATTTTTATCTCTCCTCTCTCTTCTCCCTCCGTTGTTCTCTCTCTATCTTCTCTCCCTCCCTCCGTTGTTCTCTCTCTTTATCTTCTCTCCCTCCCTCCGTTGTGTCTCTCTCTTTATCTTCTCTTCCCTCCCTCGTTGTTCTTCTCTTTATCTCCTCCCTCCCTCCGTTGTTCTCTCTCTTTGATCTTCTCTCCCTCCCTCCGTTGTTCTCTCTCTTTATCTTCTCTCCCTCCCTCCGTTGTTCTCCTCTCTTTTATCTTCTCTCCCTGCCTCATTGTTCTCTCTCTTTATCTTCTCTCTCCCTCCCTCCGGTGTTCTCTCTCTTTATTCTCTCTCCCTCCCTCCGTTGTTCTCTTCTTCTTATCTTCTCTCCCTCCCTCTGTTGTTCTCTCTCTTTATCTTCTCTCCCTCCCTCCGTTTGTTCTCTCTCTTTATCTTCTCTCCTCCCTCCGTTGTTCTCTCGCTTTATCTTCTCTCCCTCCCTCCGTTGGTCTCTCTCTTTATCTCTCTCTCCCCCCTCCGCTGTTTCTCTCTCTTTATCTTCTCTCTCCCTCCCTCCATTGTTCTCTCTCTTTATCTTCTCTCTCCCTCCCTCCCGTTGTTCTCTCTCTTTATCTTCTCTCCCTCCCTCCACTGTTCTCTCTCTTTATCTTCTCTCCTCCCTCCGTTGTTCTCTCTCTTATTCTTCTCTCTCCCTCCCTCCGCTGTTCTCTCTCTTTATCTTCTCTCTCCCTCCCTCCATGGGTTCTTGCTCTCTTTATCGTCTCTCTCACTCCCTCCGTTGTTCTCTCTCTTTATCGTCTCTCTCACTCCCTCCGTTGTTCTCTCTCTTTATCTTCTCTCTCCCTCCCTCCGTTGTTCTCTCTCTTTATCTTCTCTCTCACTCCCTCCGTTGTTCTCTCTCTCTCTCTTCTCTCTCCAGTGCAGCAGCAGCTGTTGAAGTGGTGTATCTGAAGGCTGAAGTTGACCTGTGGCTGGGCCAGGGGCTGCAACACAGGACATGGGAGCTACCTGTCCTTCCTGCTCGTGTCTTGTGTTGCAGCCAGTGGAACAGTCGCACCGCTTAACACCGTAAAGAGACACCGAAACAGACGCCAAAGAGACGCCGTGTCCAGTCTGCCATGGACTCCTCCGGTTCTTTCTCCACTCTTCTCTACGCTGTCAACAATCACCAGCAGGGTCCTTTCTCTTGTTTTGTATGTTCAATAGCATAAGTTTTTAGATTAGCCATGTGAAAATGATAGCCAAGATGCTGAATAATATGAGGCATTGACATTTAAAGTAAAAGCCCCTTTGATGTTTGTTTTTTGTGAGGGAGCTGTTTCAACAGGAGCAGTGATGAGTTGGGGGGCACTTGCAGAATCAGCGCTTCTCTCTCTCTCTTTCTGCCAGCAATAAGGCAAACACGATTGTGAGGCAATAGAATTAGGCTAGACAAGGTCAACAATGATGCACCTCTGGGGTGAGGTGTGGCATGGCGAGGAGGCAAKGCACTAGAGGCACGAGCTGCCTGGCTGTCTGGGCTGATATTAATGACCCTTTATATCTCCCAAGGTCACAGATGAAGAGGCAGGAGATTGCCTTTTCTCCCAGCAAACGGGTGAGGAGAGAGAGAGGAGAGGGGTCACCTGCTGCTAKGTGTAAATATCAATCTAGGCCCTTAACTTGTGTTGTGTCAAAGCAGGGGTTACATTGGCCAACAATGCTGTTGCATCCCAAATGACAACCCTATTCCCTATATAGTGCACTACTTTTGACCAGACCCCTATGGGCCCTGGTCAAATGTAGTGCACTGTGGGCCTCCTGAGTGGTGCAGCGGTCTAATCTCCTGAGCCGTCACTACAGACCCAGGTTTGATCCGAGGCTGTGTCGCAGACCGGGAGACACATGAAGGGGCGCACAAWTGGCCCAGCGTCGTCCGGGTTAGGGGGGGTTTGGCCGGCCRGGATGTCSTKGTCCCATCGCACTCTAGCGACTCCTGAGGCGGGCCGGGCAAGATAGTAGCGGTGCCTCCCTCCACAGCTGCATTGTTACAGCCCGTGACTATTACGTACTGGACTCTGGCAGCCATGWGTTTTCTCAACGCCAGTGATGCTAGGAGAGTATTATGACCTTTCAGAAACACTCCACGGCAGGATATGAGTTCCTTCAAAACATTCAGTATTCATAGGGCTTCGTGTTCATACAAATACTCATTCCTGTCTGGAAGAAAGAGGTTGTGATTGCATCCCAAGGTACCTATGCTCACTGGTATCTGCCCCCCCCCCACTAGGTTTTGAGAATGAATAAAAATTGGCCCATTCACCATCCCCATGTGAATCTATGCTATGATTTATTGAGGTCATTTCAGTTATTTCCCCTTGCCAATGTGTACATTGTAGCAAATAGACTTGAATAACCTTGAGCAGTTCCACTTTAAGAAAAGTAATCAAGGATAGCTGCTATGACAGATCTGTCAGATTGCTCATCTCCTGACAGACAGTGCTGCCTATCCTGCATGTTTAGGTGTTTAGGAGGACACTTGCCTCCATCTGCAATGTGCACTTACATATTGGAGTGAGCTGCACTACATAAAGCCATTCAGATCTGTGTTCATTTCAGGTCTTTAAAGGGGCAATCTGCGATTGGTAGGTCACTTTTTGGATATTTAAATGGATGATATATACCCATTGATTCTTGAACTGCACATTGTCCCATTAAATGCCTCAGACAAAATGGTAATGTTGGATAAAATTCATTAGCCAGGGCATGTATTTTTCTCAGCTCAAGACAGAATGTCCCTAGATTGGCCAGACAATAGTTTCCCAGATGAAACATTGCCAAGCAGTTCCATGAACTACCTATCGTATTATTCGTTTTACTATACAAACACCCAGTCTCATAGAATTACACTCAAACATGCCAAATTCATATTTAATAGAGACACCAATCTGTTTGAAGCTTAATTACGAGTTGGTTTATAATCAATCCGCCCGTCTGCAGCGCACTTTGTATTAATTTACACACACAAGGTCAGAAGAGAGGGAGAGAGAGCGAGAGAGAAGGAGGGAGGTAGGGAGGGAGGTAGGGAGAGAGAGAGAGGGGCATACGAAGAGAGAAAGAAAAAAAGAAAAAGGGGGAAGAAGAGAGAGAGAAAAAGAGAGAGATGGAGAGATAGAAAGCAACGGAGAGAGAGTTTCTCTTCCCATAGTAGCTTAGTTCATTATACCCTCGGCTGTGTTCACTTTACAGAGCAAGGAGGACCCTGTAGGACCAGAGAGTGGCACCATCCAAGGAGTCTCAGGCTTTAAATTCAGGCTCCATACACCTCAGCTCTCTCCGGAGAGGAACAATGGCTCTTTATGAGAAACTCTGAGAGATGAGAGAGAGGAGGCAGAGAGAGAAAGAGGAGACAGAGAGAGATGATTCATTAAAATGGAGCCCAAGCCGGCATGCGCTCCAGCGACAGCTGTGACTTGTCACAGTGTTTAAGACCAACCGTGTGGGTTGGACAGATTATTCAGAAAGGGGGAAAAATGCCTACAAATATTAAGTGAAAAAGTATTGAATAAAATGTATGAGGGACCTGCTAGGATGTGACTGCCCTTGAAGAAAGACTCCAAGAGTACGTCCCAAATGGCACCCTATTCCCTATATAGTGTATTACTTGCACTGTATAGAAAATAATGCACTGTATAGAAAATAATGCACTGTATAGAAAATAATGCACTGTATAGAAAATAATGCACTATATAGAAAATAATGTCCTATATAGAAAATAATGCACTGTATAGAAAATAATGTCCTATATAGAAAATAATGCACTGTATAGAAAATAATGTCCTATATAGAAAATAATGCACTGTATAGAAAATAATGCACTGTATAGAAAATAATGCACTGTATAGAAAATAATGTCCTATATAGAAAATAATGCACTGTATAGAAAATAATGCACTGTATAGAAAATAATGTCCTATATAGAAAATAATGTCCTATATAGAAAATAATGTCCTATATAGAAAATAATGCACTATATAGAA
>NC_036870.1:27257380-27279445 GCF_002910315.2 Salvelinus sp. IW2-2015
TATAGAAAATAATGTCCTATATAGAAAATAATGCACTGTATAGAAAATAATGCACTATATAGAAAATAATGTCCTATATAGAAAACAATGCACTATATAGAAAATAATGCACTATATAGAAAATAATGTCCTATATAGAAAATAATGCACTATATAGAAAATAATGTCCTATATTGAAAATAGGGTGCCATTTGGGACGCACCCCTGGTGTTGATGTGAAAGAGTCACAGAGATCCTGTGATACCGCTCAGCCATGTCCGAAAACAAGGACATACAGACGTTTCTCAGACGCCCCCTGGAAGCAGTCCGTCTTCGTGGAGTCGGGGAATGTGACTTTGATCATGTAAACGTCTACATATGCTATGCTCCATGAAGCTGGCGTCTACAGTTTGGGGAAAGGATGCTCCAAGATTTGAATGAAACCTCCTGCCATTATGAGGTTCAGTGATATATATTTAAGATAGACATAAATTCTATTTTACATCATTAAAGATAATGCAAAATGCTTAGAAAAAATTATAAAATGGATTCTCAATAGGGCAAAGAGCAAATCTGTTTTGGTATTTTGGGGGGTACATTTGATATTGCACAAACAAAATGTATGTGCGTAGGAACTTATCTTTTAAATATCATGTTTGAACAACTGTCAGCATCTCTTAACAGAGAGGAAAACCACTACCACTAGAATCCAAATAAATGTCCTTACTCATCTCCCAGCAGATACTGTGGTCCCTCACGCTCTCATACAAGGTTTCACTTCCAATCATCGCCACTTTTCTGGTGGAGCGGCCCAGGGGAGAGAGGGTATGGCAGGGGATGACAGTGGCCCCTCAGCCTCCCTCCACCGGAGGAGTTGAGCTGAGTGCTGAGTTATGAGGGCAAGTCACTAAGACACAAGGTGACCCTTTGTAACGGTTGCTACTGCTACACTGCAGACTTTACTGCTGACAGTGACAGGTTTTCACATTCAGACTCCGGGGCCAGATTGGGCCCCTGACCCCACTGTCACTAGCATGGTTTATCCATATTCATCTGCATCCCAAAAGGCACCCTATTCCTTATCATAGTGCACTACGTTTGACCAGAGCCCTGTGGTCAAAAGTAGTACACTATATTGCAAATAGGGTGCCATTTTGGACGCAGGCAACACTGACATGTCGACTGACAGTGCTGAGAGGAGAAGAAGATGCTGAAATACTAATGCTGCCAAATGCCCGGGGTAATGTAGGATATTTTCTGTAAGGCTTCTTCTACGATGACATGGAAGAGACAGTAGAATGGTGTCACATTAATAGATCAGTGATTGTGAAATGAATGGGTTGTTTTTCTTGTCAAAGAGAGGGAATGTTGAGAGAAGATAAGATAATAATTTGACACGTTGTCAAATGTGGCACTTTGGTGTTGCATGCTTTCTTCAATGAAGCCACATGCCCATCTGTCAGGAACCAAATGAGAGGCGTATAATATATTCAGCAGTAGGGATTTGGATCGTCATCTTCCAACTATACCCAAATGCTGGCACAGCCTGCCTCACAAATGAGGGGGAAATAGTAAGAAAAACTGGAAAGATTTAGAGACACTGTAAAATTGTAATTTGTTGTGCCGTTTCAGTGTTCTGGGTTTCAGTCATGCACTGGAAGACAGATCAGTTGCCTGGTCGAGGGAGTGAAAATCGCAGTGAACACAGATATTTGCCAGTGGGCCGAGGATGTAGACCTATTTAGGAGGCCAGCGACTATGAAAGCACTTCAGTGAGCGATTTCTCTGAACTATCTTATTGTCCCCGCGTTTTGAGAAATGCGACGAGGGAGGGTAGCGGTAGCAACAATTCCAGCAGTGTTATCAGGTGCAAACAGATGGAGCCAGGAGGCTCTGGCTCCACAGGGTCAGAGATCAGAGCACATGGGCTTCAGGCCATGACTCATCCAGCTGGCTTTTTGACTGTGCTCCCCGGTGTGCCGGTGTGCCTAGTGGACGGAGAGAGAGAAAGCGGCACGTTGATTCAGATAAAATGATATCGCGTGCGGAGTCTAGTGACTTATAAAACGTCTCTACTCCATTTCAAGAGAATGAATTGTCCCTACTAGTCTCGAGCTCACTATACGTTATATTTCAGATGGAATGTTCCTCTAGTCTTGGATCTAAGTGAGTACGATTAATAATTTCAGAAAGTGAAAGGTATGTAGGGCACCTTCTGATGCTCTGCTGAGCGGTACATATACGTATGTTACTAATTTCAGAAGATGATCAGAAAGATCTTCCTCTATGATATAGTACTATACGAGGGTAATATATTATACCAGTATGATGTTCCTACTACCGTCTAAGTAGCCTATACGTTTTAATATGTTCAGAGTGAATGTTCCTCTAGTCTAAGTACAGCAATATAGCGTTAAATAGTATATTCAGAACTCGAGAGAGTGTTCCTCTAGTCTAGATAACCTATACGTATCAAACTGTTTAGGGTATTTCAGATAGAATGTTCCTCTAGTCTAAAGTACCATACGTATCGTATATTTTCAGATAGAATGTTTCCTCTAGTTTAGTGACGTATACGGATCTGTATAGATTCAGAACGGAACATGGGTTCTCATACTTTAGCTCTATTACTATACGTATTCTATTTCATGATGGAGAAAATGCTAATCCTCCTAAAGAATCTAGGACTTATGAGTCGTATTGAGTATTTGCAGTTATGAATGTTCCCTAGTCTAGTACTATGACGTTATAATTTCAGATAAGGAATGTTCCTCTAGTCTGTTACATATACAGTTTATATTTCAGATGGAAATGTTCCTAAGCGTAACTTAGTTTATTCAGTTAATGTTCACCTAGCTAATACGTTAGTTTGATATTCACGATGGGCGATGTTCCTCTAGCTCTAGTTACTTATACGTTCCTATATTCGCCGAATAGGAATGGTTCCTCTAGTCTAGGTACGGATAAACGTTTATTATTTCAGATAGGAATGTTCCTCTAGTATAACTATACGTTTATATATCAGATGGAAGTTTCTCTAGCTCTAGTACTATACGTTTATATTTCAGATGGAAATGTTCCTCTAGTCTAGTACCTATATACGTTTATATTTCAGATGGGAAATGTTCCCTCTAAATTCTAGATGACCTATTAACTTTCAATAATCAGATAAGTCCTTTGAGTAACAAGATTCAAGGAATGTTCCTCTAGTCTAGTACTATACGTTTATATTCACGATAGCGAAAATGACTCCCTCTTATGTCTAAAGTACTATCGTGTATATACGACTGTTCCAGAGGTGGAATGTTCCGTTTCTAGCCCATCTAGTACTATACGTTTTATATTTTCAAGAGGATAGTGTTGCTTCTTTAGATCTAAGTACATATAGCGTTATAAATATTCAAGATGGAAAATGTATCCTCGTAAGGCTGAGACTAATAACGTTTATATCGGAATTAGAGGATGGTTCCTCTAGTCTCAGATTACCTATACTTTATAATTTCAGATAGAATGTTCCTGCTAGTCTAGTACTATACGTAAAGTATTTCAAAGATGGAAGGATTCCTCTATGTCTAAGTAGCTGTTAATACGAGTTATATAAATTTCAGAATAGAATTCGAACTCCTCTAGGTTTCAGTACTATATCGCTCTATTAATTTCAGAGTAGAATGCTTCTCTAGGTCTGAGATTACAGTACGATTTATAGTTTCAGATGGAAACTTCCATCAGATCCGAATAAGTAAATACGTTAATCAGGATTTCAGATGGGAATGTTCCTCGGTAGTCTATACTATCGTCTACATGTGCAGAAAGCGAACTGTTCCTCTGAGTCCTATAGTACATATACGTTCCCGTACTCATGTCTCAGATGGAATGATTAACGCTCTAGTCTCAGTACTACAAGGAGAAATGGTGGCAAGACCAAGGTGTTTGATACTAACTGACCGAAATTTGCAGGTTGATACACTAGCATAATCAAAGCATGTAGAATTCTGTCATCTCAATGGTCACACGTTCGTCATCACCTGCGAAGAGACGGCACATTCTAAAACAAGGGGAGGGAATCGCAAGAAGGGAGAACAATATGTATTGATTTTGGTTAGAGATAAATATTAATTTGCAGGTGTATTATTGCAATTGATCTATAGAGTATTTGATCACCTAACGCCAACCATGTAATGAATTCTGGCTCTCCACAGAAACCGTTGTAGTTTATCTTCTTGTAAGAAGCACTCCTGTTCTTCCACTCAATACCTGTAGATAAGGCGCTAGACAACCTGTATGACCAGTCTCAGAGGAGAGTCTACCTGTATAAAAGACACCTTCCACACACATCAATCATAACAGACTCCAACCTCTCCACCACATGCAAACCAGGAGCGGTGTAAGGACATTCAGGGATTTAAAAATTGTTAAGGACCTGCACACGGCTGGGGATGGGCAGCGAGACATAGCAAGGCAGCTTCGTGAGAAAGGCAACAACTCGTATAGCGCAATCCTATTAGGAAAATGGAAGAAGTTCAATGAATGACAGTCAATCACCCTCGCGTGCGGGGGCTCCATGCATGAAGATCTCAACCTATCGCTATAGAGCGCATCCAATTTATCATGAGAAAAGGTAGAAGGATCAGCCCAAACAGAACTTAACACGGCAGGACCTGGGTCAATGACCTTGAAGAGAGCTGGGACCCACTACAGTACTCAAAGAAAACCATTAGGTAAAACACTTACGCCGTACAAAGATGAAATCCGTGCAGCCGCCACACAAGGTATCGTCCTTTGATTCGAAGCCAGTGCATTGTCCAGGTCCGTCTATGCTAGCTTTAGGCCAATGGACCATCTGGATGATCCAGTAGACGGAATGAGGCAGAAAGGTCTGTGGATCTGATGAGACAAAATAGAGCTGTTTTGGGTCTAAAACCCACTCGCCCGTAGTTTGGAGGAAGATAGGATGAGTACAACGCCCAAGAACACCATTCCCTAAAGCCTGTAAGCGAATGGGAGGTGGAAACATCATTCTTGTGGGATACTTTTCTGCAAAGGGGACAGGGACGACTGCACCGTATTGAGGGAGGATGGATGGGGCATGTATCGCAAGATTCTTGCCAACAACCTCCTTCCCTCAATAGAGCATTGAAGATGGGTCGTGGCTGGGTCTTCCAGCATGACAACGACCCAAAACACACAGCCAGGGCAACTAAGGAGTTGGCTCTGATAAGAAGCACCTCAAGGTCCTGAGTGGCCTAGCCAGTCTCCAGACCTGAACCCAATAGAAAATCTTTGGAGGGAGCTGAAAGTCCGTATTGCCCAGCGACAGCCCCGAAACCTGAAGACCTGGGAGAAGGTCTGTATGGAGGAGGTGGGCCAAAATCCCTGCTGCAGTGTGTGCAAACCTGGTCAAGAAAACTACAGGAATGTATGATCTCTGTAATGCAAACAAAGGTTTCTGTACCAAAATATTAAGTTCTGCTTTTCTGAGGTATCAAATACTTATGTCATGCAATAAAATGCAAATTAATTACTTAAAAATCATACAATGTGATTTTCTGGATTTTGTTTTAGATTCCGTCTCTCACAGTTGAAGTGTACCTATGATATAAAAATTACAGACCTCTACATGCTTTGTAAGTAGGAAAACCTGCAAAAATCGGCAGTGTATCAATATACTTGTTGCTCCCCACTGTATACGCTTAATATTTCCAACACAATCTCACATTCAATTCGTGCAATGTACAAAAAGTGATTGAGCAATTTTGTGCGTTTTTGTGTGTGCTTCATTACATTTTTTATTTATTTTATTTTATGAAATACGTATTCTCTATCTTTAACTGAAGTAATGTTTTGTTAGTTTGCATGTTTCAGTAATGATTAAATGGTTGTACATCTCTGCTTGATTTAGCATTTTGTATAATTTGGCATTTTTACACATTCTTTTACACATCTACACATAATTAATCAACACCACTACTGTAAAAAACTACAGTACCTGTTATTAAAATGGAAATTGCTTCTCAAACGAAATAATGGTGAGAAATGGCTCAGTCTGAAGCCATTCGGCTATGGGTTTCACCCGTCTCCCTGTAATAACGATACAAGTTGTATCACCTTAAAAAAGGTTTGTTTACAACCTCTGTGGGTAGGAATCCATGTTGGGAAAAAGTGTATAGGAGAGTCTGACATACATAAAACCTAACTTAGTAGTTCAGTCTTCGCCAATGAGAAGACAAGAGCTTCGTCCTTCATGGACTGGGAAAGGCCTTGATTCTAGGCTGTAGAAACATCCTTCCATCTCATGAGAATCAGAACAGGAAAAGGCCTTGATTCTAGACCGTACGTGTAAATCCTCCATCCATCTCGTTAGATCAGACAGAGAAAGGTTCTGATTCTAGGCTGTAGAAATCCTCCCTCCATCTCATGAGATCAGAACAGGAAAGGCCTTGATCTCTAGGCTGTAGAAAATCCTCCCTCCATCTCATTAGATCAGAACAGGAAAGGCCTTGATTCTAGGCTGTAGAAAATCCTTCCCTCCATCTCATTAGATCAGAACAGGAAAGGCCTTGATTCTAGCTGCTAGAGAAAATCCTCCTCCATCTCATTAGATCAGAACAGGAAAGGCCTTGATCCTAGGCTGTAGAAAATCCTCCATATATTCTCATGAGATCAGAACAGGAAAGGCCTTGATTCTAGGCCGTAGAAAATTCTCCCTCCATCTTCATGAGAATCAGAACAGGAAAGGCCTTGATTCAGTAGACCGTAGAAAATTCTCCCTCCATCCTTCATGAGATCAGACAGGAAAGGCCTTGATTCTAGGCCGTAGAAAATTCTCCCCTCCATCTCATTGAGATCAGAACAGGAAAGGCCTTGATTCTAGGCCGTAGAAAATTTCCCTCCATCTCATGAGATCAGAACAGGAAAGGCCCTGATTCTAGTGCCGCTAGAAAGAAGTTTCACCTCCACTCTCATGAGATCAGAACAGGAAAGGCCTTGATTCTAGGCCGTAGAAAATCCTCCCTCCATCTCGTTAGATCAGAACAGGATGGATCAACAGTGATTCGTATGACTGGTTTACATCCTAAAAAAAAGGATAGTTGTGTTTTGCTGCACAACACACATTATTTGTCTACCTATATGATGTGGATCATTATCAGATTATTAGACGTATAAGCTTCCTTAACAACAAAACACCATGCTTTTAATAACACTTTAAACAGATTGTTTGTAAATGTGTAGAATGTTTGTTTTGGGTCCACACTGATAAGTTAACTTATGTAAATTAGACAGTCAGAGGATTTTATTCTGAATAACTGGTCAGAGCATAACACTTTCCATTCAGCTTCAGGCAACTTTGATGTAAGGCTTGATCACACCTGTAGTGACTACTTCTATCCGTCACGCCTAGTGTTGCTTATCCATTGTTCACTAGATATATCAATGTAAATACACCCAACACAATGTTGAAAAACAGACTGCTTCCCACCACTAAGTCACGTAACTAGACGTGAGCTGGATGTTATCTCAACGCTGCCACCAATGTGATACTTTTTGTACATATTTGCACCAATTGAGTGTGAGTTATATCTGATTGGCTTGATCCTTCCAACCTCCATAATTCCCTCAGAAGCTCTTCTGTTTCTACAGAAGCTGTAGCTATAAAAGAGAAACTGCATTCCATGAATACAGTTAGTGAATAAGCCCATCCTACTGCCTCACCAATGCCTTAATGCGTACAGATCTACAACAAGCAAACAGATAAATAGTTCTCTATATATCTCAATTTGTATTCAGAATAATTTTGAAGGATGACCAAACACGTGTAGGCCTACAGTACCATCATTATGTAATTACTTTTCAAGCCGTGTCTTGCTGATGGACAATAAATGACACATTTTTATCTGCAGAATCTGTGCAATTCCCAATTGGATATCCTTTGTGATGAGACCTCACTGTGATATGATAGGAGTGTAGTTTAACCAAAATGCACTAATGCCTCTTTACCTTATGTGTGCCAGTTCTAAGAACCATAAATAGTCAAACAAATACCACTTCAAAAGCTCTCAAGTCCACCAGCAGAATCTGTCAAATTCAAATGAGAACGAGCCAGTTGTGGGCAGCAATACAACTAGCTCTCACATATCTGCATAGATCCTACCAGATCCCACCTCAAAAGAAGTAAGCCTGCCTGCCTTTCTTCCATAGGATTCTTACTTAGAACKTTCTATGAGGTACAGTCTGCTTTAGCAGCGTACCCACAACAAGCTTCACACCTCCCTCTCTCCTCCTACCTCCTTTTTGTCTCATGAGCGACACAAACAGCTCCCAGACTGTTGCCTCTCACAGACCGATGTGTTGCCGGGACAACGGGAGGAGAGCCTTGGGGAGTTTGATGCAGCAGAAGGGAGGGAGATTTTGGAGAGAGTATGTGTGTGTGGTACCGTATAAGGACATGGAGTGGTGTGTGTCATGGAGGAGGCTTGTTTTACAGAGGCTCCTAGTGGGCCCTGTGGCTGGAATGAAATGGAGTCGAGCGGAGAGGGTGCTGAGTGGGCTATTTAGGATGAAGCCATTCTCTCTCACACAGTATCACTTAGAGCAACGGTTCCCAAACTTTTTATAGTCCCGTACCCCTTCAAACATTCAACCTCCAGCTGCGTACCCCCTTTAGCACCAGGGTCAACGCACTCTCAAATTATGTTTTTTGCCATCATTGTAAGCCTGCCACACACACACTATTAAACATAAGAATGAGTATGAGTTTTTGTCACAACCCGGCTCGTGGGAAGTGACAAAGATCTCTCATAGGACCAGGGCACAAATAACAATATAATAATAATCAATAATTTGCCTCTTTATTTAGCTAACCTCATTTGTTCATCAAAAATGGTGAATAACTCACCACAAGTTAATGAGAAGGGTGTGCTTGAAAGGATGCACATAACTCTGCAATGTTGGATTGTAATGGAGAGAGTATCAGTCATAAATCATTTTCAACACACAGTCTGTGCCTGTATTTAGTTTTTATGCTAGTGAGGGCCGAGAATCCACTCTCACATAGGTACGTGGTTGCAAAGGGCATCAGCTCGATTTGCCAAGGCAAGAATCTCTGAGCGCAGCTCTATCCAGAGATCTGGCAGTGGCTTCTGATTMAATTAAATTTTCACAGAACCGCTTGTTGCAATTTTGATGAGGCTCTCTAGTTCAGATATCGGTAAGTGGACTGGAGGCAGGGCATGAATGGGATAACGAATCCAGTTGTTTGTGTCGTCCGTTTCGGGAAAGTACCTGTGTAATTGCGTAGCCAGCTCACTCAGGTGTAACGTTCGTCGTCTGAAGATGAGGAATCATCGGACYAAAGCGCAGCRTGGWAAGTGTTCATGTTAATTTATTAAAACAGAACACTAAACAAAATAACAAAGAGAATGAACGAAACGAAACACTCCTGTCTGGTACAGACACAAAGACAGAAAACAACTACCCACAAAACACAGGTGGGAAAAGGCTACCTAAGTATGGTTCTCAATCAGAGACAACRATAGACAGCTGCCTCTGATTGAGAACCACACCCGGCCAAACACACAGAAATAGAAAACATAGAACACAAAACATAGAATGCCCTCCCCAACTCACGCCCTGACCAAACCAAAATAGAGACATAAAAAGGATCTCTAAGGTCATGACATCAGGTGACATCAGGTGCTTCGCTATATCACATTTATTTTATTTTAACATTTTTATTTAACCTTTATTTAACCAGGAAGGGCTCATTGAGATTTGAAATATATTTTTCAAGAGCGTCCTGGCCAAGATAGGCAGCACCAAGTCATTACACAAATACAGACAGACAACATGAAAAACTACAAGTAATCTAGTAAAAACCATAGAAATCACAAGAGTATAACAAAATCATAAAACAGCAAATTAAAAACATTGACAGGTCAGGGAATCAGTCTCAAAATCCTTCATCAGTGATTTAAAAACAYCAATCGGGACAAGTTCTTCCAGTTTACAAGTATTTTGTAAGGCGTTCCTAGCCGATGGCGCAGAGTACATAAAAGCCATTTTACCAAATTCAGTTCGGACATTTGGAACAGTTAGCAGGAAAAAGTCCTGCGAACGAAGAGAATACCCACCACATTTCTGAACAATAAAAATGCCCAAATAAAATGGTAATAAACTCAAAATGGCTTTGTAAATAAAAGTATACCAGTGACCGAGCCTACGAGTGACTAGAGAAGGCCAGCCAACCCTGGTATATAAAGTGCAGTGGTGCGTAAGTTCATTTGCACATAAAAAAATCATACAATGATGGAAAGACCTGTGTGTTGTCCTTGTTAATGCAGACAGAAAAGAGCTCCAACTTCTCAATTTTGTCCCGCACATTGAATATAGTTGCGGAGAGTCCCTGTAATCCTAGATTCAGATCATTCAGGCAAGAAGAAACATCAGCCAGATAGGCTAGTCGTGTGGGAAACTAGTCATCATGCAAGCGGTCAGACAAGTGAAAATTATGGTCAGTAAAGAAAACTTTAAGCTTGTCTCTCAATAAAAAAAAACATGTCAATACTTTGCCCCTTGATAACCAGCGCACTWCTGTATGTTGTAAAAGCGTTACATGGTCGCTRCCCATATCATTGCAWARTGCAGAAAATACACGAGAGTTCAGGGGCCTTGCTTTAACAAAGTTAACAATTTTCACTGTTGTGTCCAAAGCCTCTCAGTTGATGCTGCAGTGTACCCAAGTGGCGTCGGGACAAACTGCTTGCACGCATGTTACCACTCCACTATGTCTCCCTGTCATGGCTTTTGCGCCATCAGTACAGATACCAACACATCTTGACCACCAACATCCATATGATGTCACAAAGATGTCCAGTACTTAAAAAATATCCTCTCATGTTGTCCTGGTTTCCAGAAGAGGATATCTTCCTTAATTGACCCCCCATAAATGTAACGGACATATACCAGAAGCTGTGCCAGGCCCGCCACGTCTGTTGACTCATCCAGCTGTAACGCATAGAATTCACTGGCTTGTATGCAAACAGTAATTGTTTCAAAACATCTCCTGCCATGTCACTGATGCGTCGTGAAACAGTGTTGTTTGATGAAGGCATTGTCTGTATAGTTTTTTGGCCTTGTCCCCCAGCATTATCACAGCCATATCTGCGGCAGCAGGAAGAATTAAGTCCTCCACAATAGTATGGGGCTTGCACTCCTACTCTGAGCCGCTTTGTGGATACGTTGCCAGGACTGGTAAGGTTTGTCAATGAGTGAACACACTAATTGGGTTTTTGACCAATCTTTTGACCTTGGTTGGCCCAGTGAGTGACTCATTACCTGAGTACCCTCAGACCCTCACTCTCCCAAATGAACGTGTCAGAGTATATTTTCATCAATTACAGATGATGCACTACTGTACTACAACTATGACACTGGTTCATATTCCACAGACCTCACCCTTACTATTCCTTTCTAATGGCTGAACCTCATAAGGAGAGGAGTCTGAATATGTCAGACCTGGGTTAAAATACTAATTGAAATCATTTAAAATACTTAATCATGGCTTGATTGAGCTTCCCTGGCTTCATGGAAACAATAGAATTGGCCTCCATGCAGGCTAAAGYAAACGCTCAAAGTATTTGAAAGACCTTCCCATAGACCGCTATTCACTGTGATTTATTGCATGGCCGAACCAACTGAACAGAGTTAAGTGTTCAGGACACTGTAGTAATTACATCACCATGCCAGTTGACAGAGGTCCATTTGAAAATGTAGTTATTGGGGATACATGTACACTGGATAGGTGCAGTGAAGTGTGTTGTTTTACAGAGCAAAAATGTGGGTTAAATGCCTTGCTCAATGGTACAGACAGATTTTTCACCTTCTCAGCTCGGATAATATAACCAGTGACCTTTCGGACACTGGCCCAATGCTCTAACTGCTAAGCTACCTGCAGCCCTTGATGTTGTTGAAATGCAACAGTGACACTCCATGGTTTTGGGGTGTACTTTCAGTTTTCTGCCAATTCAGTTCTCTCTCCTTTACATAAATGGCATATCCTTGAACAATGCTCTACATACCAGTGGTGGATGGTGGGCAGAGATATAGAAGGGAGGGCTTATGGTAATGGCTGGCATAGAATTAATGGAACGGTATCAAACACATCAAACACATGGAAACGATGTGTTCGATACGGTTCCATTCATTCCAGCCATTACAACGAGCATGTCCTCCTATATATCCRCCCACCAGCCACCACTGAGACATATACATTGCAGATAGAAGAAGTTCACATTCTTATGGATGGGATTTGAGGAGATGTCCTTGGCTTGCTCTGGTAAAGTTTGTGGAATCTACGGCACGTCTGCTGAGGTGCATGAAGGTGGTGTAAGAGTGAAAAGAAGGAAGCACACTCTGGGTCGATAAAAATGTCAGATGAGTCTTCTACTTTGTGACTTGAACTCCCAGATCTGACAATTGTCCCACCAGAGAAAGTGTAATATAATGTACATTATAAGATAGCCACTAGATGGCATTGTACACTTTGCTAAATGATTTACCACCAAGCAGTAAATACCAACTGGTCTAATATAGAGCGTTTCATATTGAATACTTGAAARTCCATTTGAAGGTCCCAAGATGAGAGAGGTGTTGGTTGATTTTGAACTGTGTTTGACCTGAAACGACCCTCCAGATTACAATAAAATGTTAGAGTCAGACAGCTAATTAAGCTGACAGGCTTAATCAGGCCAACCAGAAAAATAGCACTTCTGGCCTGTCTATTTTATGCATTTATTGCTGGAATATATTATTTATAGATTAGGATCTGAATCAACTTAATTTGACCTTCATCACGGTCCTTCATGGAATGAGCACAAATTGTTGGTCTTTGTATGTAGGCCTACCACTGTCGTATCATGGATCTCACAGTGATACCATAGTTGTCAACACATTGTAATACATTTTTTTAAAGAATGTTTAATTCTAATCAATGAATTGAATGAACATTTGTATTTATTTAGGAACACATGAATAAGCAAACTTGTACAATTCAATTAAATTTTAATTCAGGAATGGTTGAAACATAAGTCTGTACAATAATCACTTTTCTTCAGTCGCTTGAGATTTCGGATCGTATCAGGGAAACGGGACCCCTCTAGTTCCGGCTGGGGGTTCCTGGGTGAGAAAGAAGTGTCAATTGTTTTCAATGGGTAAAGAGAGAAGACGAAAGAGAGGGAAGGGTAGAAAGAGAAAGAGAGAAGGAAAAAGAGAAGGGAGGGGAATGAAAAGTTCCCTGGCAGGCTTCCAATAGCCACAGGTGTCATGGTGGTTGGCAGCCTGGCACACTGCTGTCCATCCGGGCCTGGTCCGGTATGAACAGGACCCCTAGAGGAAAAGACAACAAACCAATCCCTATAAAGTCAAATATGCTGAGAGGGAAGGGAGAATTGTGTGCAACTGTGCATAGCATATGCAGACAGGCCCAGAAGTTAAACAGTTAATGAATAATTTTCTTTGGCAATATGTAGCTGTCATTTGTTTCAAATAGGGAGATTATGGTCCACATCTGTTATCTATTATTGAAATTATAATTATGTTATTACACTGTGACACACGATTCTCTGTTTTGTGAATTATTTAACTTATTTAACTTTAACTTATTTACAAAAATCATAACTGACTTCATTGAATATCTTCAGCATTTAGGTCACATATTGCAAAATTCCAGTATCACATTTCTTATTTTATCAGTGCTAGTCCCTGCACTAAACTAATAACTTCAGCCCATAACTTATTCCACAGCCTGTCATTTCAGATTCAAACCTTAAACCTGTTTTAAGTTATGAAACCATAAACCATGTGTTGGTATTGATCCAACATAAGAAACATTCTCTTGACACTGTGAACTGAGACGGCACTTAAATATTTCACACAGATCACTTTTGCTAATAGCCGGCTGACATATCATGAATTTTATCTATTGGAATGTAATTCCTTCCATATTTTCAGCGTTTAGGGTTTCAGTGATCTAACTTCGGTCTTCCTCAATAGCTATAGATGTGAACTGGGATGTGGCCACAAATGTTCTCAAGTCAAATTCATATGATAATTCCTCTTCTCTTACTGTGAGTCAGATTTCCAATGTATTTATTTGGCAAATAAACTTCAACTTAAACTGACTGAGAGCTCTGCATAAAATAAATCAGTAAACATGTAAACACTTTTCCACTTGTTCTCATGCCATACCTTTGTTATTAGCATTGCAATGCCTATGGAGTCTGTGTACACAGAGTATTCTATAGTTTACTGTTGATATCCGCCACACATGGGCTGCCCTCGGCAACAAACCCGGTGGGGTTGAAGTCCAGTTATATCCGCCACACCTGGGCTGCCCTCGGCAACAAACCCGGTGGGGTTGAAGTCCAGTTATATCCGCCAGAACTGGGCTGTCCTCTAAGAGTTTAGACTGAGACTCATGAAAATCTCATTGAACAATGCATGCTATCTAACCTGTAAACCACACCTCATCCATGGATAGAATATATCTAATCTTAAAGAGGCAGGGATTAACAGGTAAAGTGTCACGTAAGGTCAAACACACACATACACACACACACATGCACGGTCGCAAGCACATGCACACACACGCACGTACAAAATATAAGATGCATTACTTTGTTATTATTTTATTATTTGTGACATTGGAAAAAGTGTTACAAGTGAAACACCCTTGTTCATTTTGGAACATTGTATAAAATTCTGTGCTGTCTTTAATATAATCTTTTCACAACGCTTTGGTCACGTGGTTTATTCAGATCAAATCGCCACATTTACAAACTTCCTAGTGAGTGATCAACAAAGTACATTTACTTGCTCAGTCAGCAAACCAGCATTTCGTGAACAACAAGAGGTTTTAAGGTCAGAAATATTTCCAGCACAAGTACGCATACATGTAGTCTCATTTATTACAATGCTTCAAGAATTCCTTTGAAATCGAGTGAAAACAAGAGCTGGCAAGATAAATTCCGGAACGGAAAAGTGACAGCCCGAGCTAGCCAGCGCTCGAGACAATCATCAACGTGAAGAGGATGTGGTTGTGTTGAAAGCTGCAGTCTGAGATCGAGCTAGACAGATGCAAGCCAGAGGTTGAGTCGGAGACAGAACGCCGAGCAGCTTCCAGGAACACGGAATGTAGTGGACTAGGTAATAAAGCAAGAATGAAGTTTATTTGTACACGTGGCTAATCAGGTGTAATCTGATTAGCGAACGAATACATAGATCAGCTCTGGTCGCCCTGGGATAGAGTTAGCTAACTATCAAGTAGGTTAGCTAGCTATAGTAGCTAGCTAGGATTGCTTGGTCTTTTGCTACTGGAACTTTGTGTTTAGTAAATTTACGTTGGATGTAAGTGTCTTGTTCCTGAAGGTTTCGAACCATGGTCATCCAGCTCCCGGTCAGTAACAAGCTAACCGTAGCTAGCTAGCTAACTAGTTGGTAATCTAATCAAAGAGCCTCCATATCTGAGATTTAGTAACCAGCTAATTTAGTTGTCTATCTTGACACCTGAGTTAGGCGAACCTAATAATAGCTAACCCATGTCAGTCCATGCAAATAACTTTTATACTACTGTTATTTTGTAACAAACAGTTGGTAACAACAACATGCATTGGTTTTAGCTAGAGTTTATATTCCCTGATTTAACATGGTTATATGTTCATTCTAAAGGTGCAATGCTTTTAAACCCTTCGCAGTCCGAGTTGAGTTATTATAGCTCACACTCACAGTAAGCCTCATCTTCTTTAAACTGAAGGTGACCTCTAGACTCTGCAGTTTCACCATTCTCAGCATATTTGCATTACTGTGATACGTGTTTCTGTATTGTCTATAATTAAAGCCTGTCAAGTTTCATGAACTAGATATGATTTATTTGCACTCTGTTGGAACAAAATGTAGGCCTTATGCTGAAGATGTAGAAATGTAGCTGGACCTTTAGCCATCTACTGACACACCCACTTCGGCTCACTTCTGCTCGCTCCGCTGCATCCAGACCACAACCTAAACATCAGGGAAAACAAGCACTTTGCCAAAGTTTTCCCCAAAGTCTTTGAAACTAAATCTGTCAACATACAAGGAGACATCGGCTATTTTCATTTGACAGTTTGGGCTAACATCAGACAAGATGCATCAAGTCCATTAAAGAGAAAGTAAAGCTGAACGACAAGCTTTCACTGTAGGCTTTAGACAATTTTCGTCAGTRTAACGGAGGTATGTGGAAGACATGTTATAGCCTAACTTCATTTATCAACCTCCTGATCCAGTTTCATATGGTCGGCCGGTCGGACTTACTATAGTGTTTACGCTTAGTGTAATCACTGAAGAGTTGTTATTGTCGTCGAGAGAGCTTTTTCTGTGCCAAATGTTTACAGGGAGTATAGGCCTGTTGGCTCTTGTAGTTCGAGCTGGCCAGCTGGTTCCTGTCTGGTGTACCGTCCAGTGAAATGCCAGGGGAAATTTCCCGTAGGTACAGTTCAAGGATCAGCATCCTCATTTCCAACCTTAACCATTAGTGATGGAAATGCAACTGACCCAAGATCAGCGTCTGCTAGAGAAACTTCAAACTACACTATTCAGTGAGACAGATGACATCATAGTAGAATACAGAATGTACTAGCACCTATTTTGAGTTTTTTCAGTGCTGAATGTTTAACAGCGAGTAACCGCTCACATATTGGCCCTCATATTTCATGTTGGCCCGCTGTTCTTCTGCGGTGTACCATTCAGCGACACAGATAAAATGTACTCACACAAATGTTCTGAGTTACAGTGAGTGTTGTCAGTGCAACTTGTTTGACTGCTTTCTGAGATGGATGTCACAGTGAAAGCAGCAGCCCTGTTCTGTGTTTGTACTTTAATACGACTGTTGTTGATTGACTCTAGCTCTTTGTCAGTGTCAGGGGTGTTTTTCTTCCTCTTCGGTTGCAGATGAACACATTGGCGATGTTCCCATGTCCATACTAACGTAACCACTTTTAGAATGCCTGCCAAATACATTCCAGTGACAATGTGTTTCCCCTAGGATTTTTTTCAGCAGTKGTGGCAAGGGTAAGGGGGGGAGAGAGCATTGCTACTAGTGTTAGGGCAATGACGTGCTGGCTGTTCCCATAGACTTCCAGTCATTTAGCCAATGACTATCCATTTAAAAGCTTGTCTCTACATACATACAGTGGGGAGAACAAGTATTTGATACACTGCCGATTTTGCAAGTTTTCCTACTTACAAAGCATGTAGAGGTCTGTCATTTTATCATAGGTACACTTCAACTGTGAGAGACGGAATCTAAAACAAAAATCCAGAAAATCACATTGTATGATTTTTAAGTAATTAATTTGCATTTTATTGCATGACATAAGTATTTGATACATCAGAAAAGCAGAACTTAAATTTGGCACAGAAACCTTTTGTGTGCATTACAGAGATCATACGTTTCCTGTAGTTCTTGACAGGTTTGCACACACTGCAGCAGGGATTTTGGCCCATCCTCCATACAGACTTCTCCGATCCTTCAGGTTTCGGGGCTGTCGCTGGGCATACGGACTTTCAGCTCCTCCAAAGATTTTCTATTGGGTTCAGGTCTGAAGACTGGCTCAGGCCACTCAGGACCTTGAGATGCTTCTTACGGAGCCACTCCTTAGTTGCCCTGGCTGTTGGTGTTTCGGGTCGTTGTCATGCTGGAAGTACCAGCCACGACCCATCTTCAATGCTCTTACTGAGGGAAGGAGGTTGTTGGCCAGATCTCGCGATACATGGCCCCATCCATCCCCCCTCAATACGGTGCAGTCGTCCTGTCCCCTTTGCAGAAAGCATCCCCAAAGAATGATTTTCCACCTCCATGCTTCACGGTTGGGATGGTGTTCTTGGGGTTGTACTCATCCTTCTCTTCTCCAAACACGGCGAGTGGAGTTTAGACCAAAAAGCTCTATTTTTGTCTCATCAGACCACATGACTTCTCCCATTCCTCCTCTGGATCATCCAGATGGTCATTGGCAAACTTCAGACGGACCTGGACATGCGCTGGCTTGAGCAGGGGACTTGCGTGCGCTGCAGGATTTTAATCCATGACGGCATGGTGTGTTACTAATGGTTTTCTTTGAGACTGTGGTCCCAGCTCTCTTCAGGTCATTGACCAGGTCCTGCCGTGTAGTTCTGGGCTGATCCCTCACCTTCCTCATGATCATTGATGCCCTACGAGGTGAGATCTTGCATGGAGTCCCAGACGAGGGTGATTGACCGTCATCTTGAACTTCTTCCATTTTCTAATAATTGCGCCCAACAGTTGTTTGCCTTCTCACCAAGCTGCTTGCCTATTGTCCTGTAGCCATCCCAGCCTTGTGCAGGTCTACAATTGTATCCCTGATGTCCTTACACAGCTCTCTGGTCTTGGCCATTGTGGAGAGGTTGGAGTCTGTTTGATTGAGTGTGTGGACAGGTGTCTTTTATACAGGTAACGAGTTCAAACAGGTGCAGTTAATACAGGTAATGAGTGAAGAACAGGAGGGCTTCTTAAAGAAAAACTAACAGGTCTGTGAGAGCCGGAATTCTTACTGGTTGGTAGGTGATCAAATACTTATGTCATGCAATAAAATGCAAATTAATTACTTAAAAATCATACAATGTGATTTTCTGGATTTTTGTTTTAGATTCCGTCTCTCACAGTTGAAGTGTACCTATGATAAAAATTACATGACCTCTACATGCTTTGTAAGTAGGAAAACCTGCAAAATCGGCAGTGTATCAAATACTTGTTCTCCCCACTGTACATACATACATACATACATACATACAGTACCAGTCAAGTTTGGACACGCCTATTCATTCAAGGATTTCTCTTTATTTTTACTATTTTCTACATTGTAGAATAATAGTGAAGACATCAACACTATGAAATAACACATGGGATCATGTAACCAAAAAAGTGTTAAATAGATCCAAATATATTGTATATTTGAGTTTCTTCAAAGTATAACCCTTTGCCTTGATGACAGCTTTGCACACTATTGGCATTCTCTCAACCAGCTTCGTGAGGAATGCTTTTCCAACAGTCTTAAAGGAGTTCCCACATATGCTGAGCACTTGTTGGCTGCTTTTCCTTCACTCTGCGGTCAAACTCATCAGATTTCCACCGGTCTAATGCCCATTGCTCATGTTTCCTGGCCCAAGCAAGTCTCTTCTTCTTATTGGTGTCCTTTAGTAGTGGTTTCTTTTCAGCAATTCGACCATGAAGGCCTGATTCAYGCAGTCTCCTCTGAACAGTTGATGTGTCTGTTACTTGAACTCTGAAGCATTTATTTGCCAGTAGAAAGGTGCAGCAAGCTCATTGATGGCTACAATAATCAGTTGTCTGCAGTTATCTTAAGGTGTGGAGACCAAAGTTGTTTTTAAGTTTCAACTTATTTTAGAAGAAATAAGGATTTTTTTAAAGAAAAGTGCAAGGGTGACAAAATATTTGTCCGCAACAGTATACAGCGAGAGGGATGCTGCCGTGACATGTACACAATGCTGTGAAAAAGTATTTGCCCCCTTTCTGATATTCTCTACTTTTGTATATTTTTGATACTGAATGTTATCAGATTTTCAACCAAAACCTAATATTAGATAAAGGTAACCTGAGTTTACAAATAACAAAAAAATATATACTTATTTATTTAATATACAAAGTTATGCAACATCCAATTTCCCTGTGTGAATAAGTATTTGACCCGTTACACTCAATAACTGGTTGTACCACCTTTAGCTGCAATGACTGCAACCAAACGCTTCCTGTAGTTGTTGGTCAGTCTCTCACGTCGCTGTGGAGAAATGTTGTCCCCAAACCATCACACTACCACCACCATGCATCACCGTTGATTAAGGTTCTTACTGTGGAATGCATGGTGGTGGTAGTGTGATGGTTTGGAGATGCTTTGCTGCCTCAGGACCTGGACGACGTGCCTTAATAGAAGGAACCATTAATTTTGCTCAGTATCAGAGAATCCTACAGGAGAATGTCAGGCCATCTGTCTGAGCTGAAGCACAGCTGGGTCATGCAGCAAGACAATGATCCAAAACGCACAATCAAGTCTACTTGAAAATGTCTAAAAAGCAACATTTTAAGTTTTGGAATGGCCTAGTCAAAGTCAGGACCTAATCCCAATTGAGATGTTGTGTCAGGACTTTAAACAAGTAGTTCATGCTTGAAAGCCCACAAATGTAGCTGAGTGAAAGCAGTTTTCTGCAAGGAAGGGTGGGCCAAAATTCCTCCACAGTGAGAGACTGATCAACAACTACAGGAAGCGTGTGGAGTCAATGCAGCTGAAGGTGGTACAACCAGTGGGGGCAATTACTTTTTCACACAGGGGCATAGGGTGTTGTATAACATTGTTTATGAAGCAAATGAAATAAGTATGTCATTGTTGTGTTATTTGTTCACTCAAGTTCACTTGATCTAATATTAGGTTTTGGTTGAAGATCTTTATTTAACATTCAGTATAAAAAATATGCTAAATTAGAAAGGGAGCAAATACTTTCACAGCACTGTGTATAGGCCTGCAGTCCACATCCAGTGCTAAACTCTCTAGTCTCTCTAGCCTACTGTACAGCTAGTCTCTCTAGCCTCTCTAGCCTACTGTACAGCTAAACACTCTAGTCTCGCTAGCCTACTGTACAGCTAGTCTCTCTAGCCTCTCTAGCCTACTGTACAGCTAAACTCTCTAGTCTCGCTAGCCTACTGTACAGCTAAACACTCTAGTCTCGCTAGCCTACTGTACAGCTAAACACTCTAGTCTCTCTAGCCTACTGTACAGCTAAACACTAGTCTCGCTAGCCTACTGTACACCTAAACACTCTAGTCTCTCTAGCCTACTGTACAGCTAAACACTAGTCTCTCTAGCCTACTGTACAGCTAAACACTAGTCTCTCTAGCCTACTGTACAGCTAAACACTCTAGTCTCGCTAGCCTACTGTACAGCTAAACTCTCTAGTCTCGCTAGCCTACTGTACAGCTAAACTCTCTAGTCTCTATAGCCTACTGTACAGCTAAACTCTCTAGTCTCTATAGCCTACTGTACAGCTAAACACTAGTCCCTCTAGCCTACTGTACAGCTAGTCTCTCTAGCCTACTGTACAGCTAGTCTCTCTAGCCTACTGTACAGCTAGTCTCTCTAGCCGACTGTACAGCTAGTCTCTCTAGCCTCTCTAGCCTACTGTACAGCTAAACTCTAGTCTCTCTAGCCTACTGTACAGCTAGTCTCTAGTAGAGGTCGACCGATTAATCAGTATGGCCGATTTAATTAGGGCCAATTTCAAGTTTTCATAACAATTGGTAATCTGCATTTTTGGACACCGATCATGGCTGATTCCATTGCACTCCACGAGGAGACTGCGTGGCAGGCTGACTACCTGTTATGCGAGTGCAGCAAGGAGCCAAGGTAAGGGGCTAGCTAGCATTAAACGTATCTTATAAAAAACAATCAATCTTAACATAATCACTAGTTAACTACACATAGTTGATGATATTATTCGTTTATCTAGCTTGTTGGTGCCTGTTAATTTATCATTGAATCATAGCCTACTTCGCCCAAACGGTTGATTTAACAAGCGCATTCGCGAAAAAAGCACTATCGTTGCACCAATGTGTACCTAACCATAAACATCAACGCCTTTCTTAAAATCAATACACAAGTATATCATTTTAAACCTGCATATTTAGTTAATATTGCCTGCTAACATGATTTCTTTTAACTAGAGAAATTGTGTCACTTCTCTTGCGTTCTGTGCAACAGAGTCAGGGTATATGCAGCAGTTTGGGCCGCCTGGCTCGTTGCGAACTGTGAAGACTATTTCTTCCTAACAAAGACAGCCAACTTCGCCAAACGGGGGATGATTTAACAAAAGCGCATTTGCGAAAAATGCATAATCGTTGCACGAATGTACCGAACCATAAACATCAATGCCTTTCTTAAAATCAATACACAGAAGTATATATTTTTAAACCTGCATATTTAGTTAAAAGAAATTAATGTTAGCAGGCAATATTAAACTAGGGAAATTGTGTCA
>NC_036870.1:27284608-27354405 GCF_002910315.2 Salvelinus sp. IW2-2015
CTTCTGTTGCGTTCATTGCAAGCAGAGTCAGGGTATATGCAACAGTTTTGGCCACCTGGCTCGTTGCGAACTAATTTGCCAGAATTTTACGTAATTATGACATAACATTGACTGTTGTGCCAATGTAACAGTTTATTTTCGAAATGATAGTTTCCGGATTTGACCATATTAATGACCTAAGGCTTGTATTTCTGTGTGTTATAATTAAGTCTATGATTTGATATTTTATAGAGCAGTCTGACTGAGCAGTGGTAGCAGCAGCAGGCTCGTAAGCATTCATTCAAACAGCACTTTCGTGCGTTCGCCAGCAGCTCTTCGCAATTTATGACTTCAAGCCTATCAACTCCTGAGATTAGGCTGGTGTAACCGATGTGAAATGGCTAGCTAGTTAGCGGGGTGCGCGCTAATAGCGTTTCAAACGTCACTCCCTCTGAGACATGGAGTAGTTGTTCCCCTTGCCCTGCAAGGGCCGAGGCTTTGTGGAGCGATGGGTAACGATGCTTCGAGGGTGGCTGTTGTCGATGTGTTCCTGGTTCGAGCCTAGGTAGGGCGAGGAGAGGGACGGAAGCTATACTGTTACACTGGCAATACTAAAGTGCCTATAAGAACCCAATATCAAAGGTATATGAAATACAAATGGTATGAGAGAAATAGTCCTATAATAACTACAACCTAAAACTTCTTAGCTGGGAATATTGAAGACCATGTTAAAAGGAACCACCAGCTTTCATATGTTCTCATGTTCTGAGCAAGGAACTAAACGTTAGCTTTTTACATGGCACATATTGCACTTTTACTTTCTTCTCCAACACCTTGTTTTGCATTATTTAAACCAAAATTGAACATGTTTCATTATTTTATTGAGGCTAAATTGATTTTATTGATGTATTATATTAAGTTAAATAAAAGTGTTCATTCAGTATTGTTGTAATTGTCATTATTACAAATATATATATATATATATTTTTTTAATCTTCCGATTTTTAATCGGTATCGGCTTTTTTTGGTTCTCCAATAATCGGTATCGGCGTTGAAAATCATAATCGGTCGACCTCTACTCTCTAGCCTACTGTACAGCTAGTCTCTAGCCTCTCTTGCCTACTGTACAACTAAACTCTCGTCTCTCTTGCCTACTGTACAGCTAGTCTTCTAGCCTCTCTAGCCTTACTGTACAGCTAGTCTCTAGCCTCTCTAGCCTACTGTACAGCTAGTCTCTAGCCTCTTTTGCCTACTGTACAGTAGTCTCAGCCCTACCAGCTTTCATATGTTCTCATGTTCTGAGCAAGGAACTTAAACGTTAGCTTTTTTACATGGCACATATTGCACTTTTACTTTCTTCTCCAACACCTTGTTTTTGCATTATTTAAACCAAATTGAACATGTTTCATTATTTATTTGAGGCTAAATTGATTTTATTGATGTATTATATTAAGTTAAAATAAAAGTGTTCATTCAGTATTGTTGTAATTGTCATTATTACAAATATATATATATATATATTTTTTTAATCTTCCGATTTTTAATCGGTATCGGCTTTTTTTGGTCCTCCAATAATCGGTATCGGCGTTGAAAAATCATAATCGGTCGACCTCTACTCTCTAGCCTACTGTACAGCTAGTCTCTAGCCTCTCTTGCCTACTGTACAACTAAACTCTCGTCTCTCTTGCCTACTGTACAGCTAGTCTCTAGCCTCTCTAGCCTACTGTACAGCTAGTCTCTAGCCTCTCTAGCCTACTGTACAGCTAGTCTCTAGCCTCTCTTGCCTACTGTACAGCTAGTCTCTAGCCTCTCTAGCCTACTGTACAGCTAGCCTCTCTAGCCTACTGTACAGCTAGCCTCTCTAGCCTACTGTACAGCTAGTCTCTCTAGTCTACTGTAACAACAGTAAAGCAGCCATCTGCTCTGTCGTCAGTCAGACCTTTAAGATTAAACACTGCTTTCCAGTCTCCCATGAAAACCCCCTCTGACAGAAGATGCTAGATCAGGTGGCATCTAGATTAGTGACGGCGTAGCAATGGGGCAGTGTAGCCGGCCTTGGATCTAAAGCCTCCTGTAGCTGGTGGCTTAGGCCTACTTGTTTCGGATTCTGCAGAGCTCACACAGTCTTACCTCAAAGAGGAGGCAGAAATTCTCCCTAAGCCTTCTGTCAGACTCTGCTGGTGCAAATCCCTCCCTACCCAGCCCCACCAAGGGCTATCAGATTTAGTGGGAGGAAGGTGTGATGGACGTCTAATATAAAGGAGGTTTTGTTTAGTGGCGTTCTCCATTTTGTAACGCCAGGCCTCGGGAGTCMCTTGGCCAGTGACCAGAGCATTGAGTGTGAAAGAGCCATGGCCTGCTAACATCTTGAAGGACTGAAAGGGAGACTCATGCTTAGTGACTCAACAATGGTGAAGCACACACCATTCAAAGAGTCTCCTCAGACCTGAATCTGACAAAGTTTTATGGTGCATTGTGTATATATAAATCTATATAGGGTGCATAAATAAATCATTTTAGGGTGACATCCTCGCTGGCCCCCTCAGTTTCCCTGTCATGATCATTGATTATTTTTTTTCCTCCCAGAGTTAAATTGATATTTTAGCAGTAAAGAAGTGTAGTCTGGATTACGGAAGAATCTCAATTGTACAGTAGCAAGCTGGAGTGTGTGTGGACAGATCACCTCATCGGGTGTATCTTCAGAGTGGAAAGACACAGAGTGGATCAAAGTTACTTTCTGAAGCCTCAGTCTGTCAGTCACTGTTGTAGTGCGTATCGCTCCCTGCTGAATTATTAATGCTGCGATTACACTCAATGTCAGCAGTGATGATGGAGACAGGTTTAGCAGTGTCTGCCCTCTTTGATTTGCCTCTGGTCTGCCTGTCTTCTGAGCTGAGCTGTCTGACTCTAAGCCTGTGTGTCAACACCAGAAGAAGTCTGTCTCTAAGCCTGTGTGTCAACACCAGAAGAAGTCTGTCTCTAAGCCTGTGTGTCAACACCAGAAGAAGTCTGTCTCTAAGCCTGTGTGTCAACACCAGAAGAACAGTAGAACAACCTTAGGCTTAGACTGTTGCCTAAACGTATCGTCTCAAAGAACCTTGGCTATTTAGTACACTCTTAGAGAAAGAAAAAGGCTTCTGAAAGGTTTCTCCGGCTGTCCCTATGGGATAATTATTTGAAGAACCATTTTAGGTTCTATGTTAGAACCCTTTTTCGATTCCACATAGAACCCTCTGTGAAAATAGTCATTCAATGGTTTTCCCTTGGGGACAGAAGAATAACCCTTTAGGTTCTGAATAGAACTTTCTAGAGTGTGCCATGTGCAATGCCTCCTGTATAAAATGTTGGATTTGATTAAGTTCAAGTATCTCTGGGGCCTCCCGAGTGGCGCAGTGGTCTAAGGCATTGCAGTGATAGCGGCATCACTACAGATCCAGGTTCATTACCATGCTGTGCCACGACCGGGAGACCCATGAGGAGGCGCACAATTGGCCCAGTGTCATCCGGGTTAGGGGAGGGTTTAGGCGGCCGGATTGTCCTTGTCCCATCACGCTCTAGTGACTCCTGTGGCGGGCTAGGCGCATGCACGCTGACACGGTTGCCAGGTGTACAGTGTTTCCTCCGACACATTGGTGTGGCTGGCTTCCGGGTTAAGTGGGCATTGTGTCAAGAAGTAGTGCGGCTTGGCGGGTCGTGTTTCGGAGGACGCATGGCTCTTGACCCTCGCCTCTCCTGAGTCTGTACGGGAGTTGCAGCGATGGGACAAGACTGGAACTACCCATTTCAATATCACGAAAAAGGGGTAAAAAGAACAACAAAAAATTATAATAAGTTCAACTATCTCACCACAGAGTAGCCTATATAATTAAATCAGCGGTACAGTGATCTATCTTTGCTATTTGTATTTAATTTCAGCTCACATCTAGCCCAGCCCTGAGTTTGTCATTATTGATCTTGGATGATGATGATTGTCATCAGTTTAGTCAATTTGAACGACATCATTAGCAGTGTTTTCTCATTTAGCCGCAAACAGACGTCTCAGTCGAGCATTAGCGCTGCCACGGAGTGGAATGAAATTAGCATCAAATCTTATTTAATTTAGCCTTTAAGCGTTTTGTGCTTAATTAAATCTCCCTGTCATGTGGAACGCTCTTGAGTGAGAATTTTAATCTGTCAATATGAAACTTGTTATGAACACTACTATTCAACCGTTGTAATGGAAATATTTAATATGGCAACGTTTTAATATTTAATTTAGCCTGATCAACACTAAGTTTAGCATATTTGGAGTTTCTGTAACACACATCGTTTCCAGTGTTCTATTTGCGACTCTCAAGGTGCAAATTGAAGGTCACGAGACTTGTTATGGATTATTCTCATATCTGTTGATAGTGATTGACGCCAGACTGGAGATACAAGGACTGAGGACACACTGATTATTCACTGTTGTATTGATGACGTTCTATGACCACTGTGTGATTCTGTAGCAGCTGACAGTCACAGCGTTTTGTTTGGACTTTCTACAAGCCTCTCGGCTGGTGTTTAGAGAACATTTGGTGCTTTTATTAGGATATAAAGTGCCTGTTTCCAAGAGGCCAGTTAGACATTTTCACTGCTTCTGTGCTGTAGGTGTCACCCTGTTGCAACTTGTAATAAACCAGATTGATTTTTGATTGACTATCTGTGGCTGCTCTCACTTTCGTTTACCTGGGAATTCCTTTYCCACCTGTTATAAGTGGTATAGCCCTATCTGCTCACTGTAATGGTTCAAGTCTTATAAGTCACTCCATGACAGACTTGATAACTCAGCTCAAGGTGTCTTACTACTTTTATCATAGGCCATACTTTAAACTGGACCTAAACATTTTCTCAGCCCTCCCTGTTGTGTGTTTGTGTTTTCCACAGAGCTGGGGACTTTTTGAGTGGCAGCTGGTGAGTTTCCTCTCTAGTGGTTGCCGGGGGCGATGAGGGTGCGTTGCTCCCGGAAGCTGGGCCTCCTAGCTAAGTCCTTCTTCCTGCTGTGGGTGCTGTGGCTGGGCTACCTGCTCCTGGTCCGTTCCGCCTCCTCCTCCACAGGGAACGATGGAGGGGAGGACGGAGGGGGCCGCAGCCTGCTGGTTAGGCACTTAGCCCCCGTGGAGGAACAGGGGAGCGAGCAGCTGGCCAGGCCGGTGTACGTGAAAGCGCCGGCGGATGCCAACGCTCCCGGGGAATGGGGCAAGGCCACCAGGCTAAACCTCAGCCCGGAGGAGAAGAAGCAAGAGGAGGACAGCGTGGAGAGATACGCTATTAATATCTTTGTCAGCGATAAGATCTCTCTGCACCGACACATCCAGGACAACAGGATGAAGGAGTGAGTAGGCAAATTATCTTCATCTTCACACAGTGGGAACATCTCAATTGCGTTCTCGTCGTGTCTTCTCTCCTCGTCTTCTTCTCAAAATTGAGAGGTCCCGCCCCTCTGACCTTGTCCTCCAATGGGTTTTGAGAAGGAGGCAAGGAGAGGGGATGTGAGGAGTATGCTATTGGGATTCAGAGAGGAACCCCCCCCCCCCCCCGCCTGGCATTTTAATCCATCTGGGCAAGTAGTTTAGACCAGTAACCACCTCTTATTGTACAGGTCCAGTGAGGCTGATTTCAGAAACGTACATGGCTACTTAAATCTATGTTATGAAGCTGAATTAGATTTGGCTAATCTGGTGTCATGTAAGACAGTGATATTTTCTGTACAGCTGTAAGGGATGAATGAGTAACTTCCCTAACTGGCCTTACTCAGTTTATAAGGTACTCATTGCACTAGAGGACTGAACTTTGATTGATTGCCTCAATAAAAAGTCTCCATCTGTGTTTCATCTTCCCAGCTGTTCACAGCAGAAGTGATGCTCAGTGACGCTGGCAGCCCAACACCTGTGTGATAATGTCTTATATTATTACCCTTCACATAAAATCATGTTTGTTTTTAGGAACAAATAATTAAGAGTATAATATACAAAAGTTTGTGAGCAAAATAATTTTAAAAATACAATTTTATTGAGTAAATGTTGGTKTCTTTTCATTTTGATAAGAGATAAATGTACTGATTTTAAAGTTGTGTCATTAGATTTGTAGGGTCGTGAGAAATTCGTGCCAAAAAAAGAAAGGGTCCCTGAATGCTCAAATAAACGTTTAAAGCTAAATCCTGACTTCAAATACAATCACCCAACTCCAACTTTTGTGCAAGGCAAGCATGACGTCAATTAGTGAGTGTAAGTTGAGATCGGGCCAATCACATAACAGGAGACTTAAATCTTGTTAGGCACGTAAATTGCTTGGAATGTAGCAGATTTGTTACCTACTACTGTGTTTACCTATATTGTGAAGCATACCGTTGCTTGCATGAAGATCGGCAACAAAACAGGTTACTACTTGTCTATAATCAAGCTACTACTACACACACACACCATTATTACTGTGGTTGAATTCAAGCTTGTGTTTTTGTTACTTTTCATCTGTTTTCCATAAGACGCTGTTCTGCTTGAGTTTCAATGACTTCCAATAAATACTGAATCTGTCTGGGCTCATGGTCAGCTTCCAATAAACACTGAATCTGTCTGGGCTCATGGTCAGCTTCCAATAAACACTGAATCTGTCTGCGGCCTCATTCAGCTTCCAATAAACAGTGAGGTGAGGATCCTTTTTTAAAGGCACATGAGCTGTCTCTCCAGTTCCTTTACAGAGTAGCACTCCGTCCCTGGCTGAAGAGTGTCGCACTCCGTCCCTGGCTGAGAGTGTCGCACTCCGTCCCTGCTGAAGAGTGTCGCACTCCGTCCCTGGCTGAAGAGTGTCGCACTCCGTCCCTGCGCTGAAGCTCTCAATGCCATTCTTTCTCTAATTTCCCCTTTAGTGCAGAACCTGATTCTGTTTCTCTATTTCTTTACTCCCTGCCTCTCCTTCTCCTTGCCCCCTTTCTCTCTCGCTCTGTCTAACTTTTTCCTCTCTTTCTCGCTGTTCCTCTCTCCTCCACTTTCTCGTTCCTCTTTCTCACTCTTCTCGCTGTTCTCTCTCTCCTCACTTTCTCTTTCTCGTTCTCTCTATCTCCCCCCTCAATCACCTCTCCTTTTTCTCCATTTGTTGTCCTCTGGTCTCTCTATGAGAATGGCTCAGGCACGTTGTCCTCTGTCTCTCTATGAGAACGGCTCAGGCACGTTTTCCTCTGGTCTCTCTATGAGAACGGCTCAGGCACGTTGTCCTCTGGTCTCTCTATGAGAAGGCTCAGCACGTTCTGGTTCTTATGAGAAGGCTCAGGCACGTTGTCCTCTGGCTCAGGCATTTGTCCTCTGGTCTCTCTATGAGAATGGCTCAGGCACGTTGTCCTCTGGTCTCTCTATGAGAATGGCTCAGGCACGTTGTCCCTGGTCTCTCTATGAGAACTCAGGCATGTGGACGTCGGTGTGATTTCTTTCCCCTCATATTTCTGTTTCTGCCGTTTCCACGGAACTCCCCCACAGGAATGAGACCAAATGCTCCTCTCCTGCACCGACCAAAGCAACTCCTAGCAAACTGTCACTTGTACACTGCGCCAAAGAGTGACTGATTGTGTGGTCTGTCTTGCAGTCAGCTCCAATCATTATGTATAATACTTATGTGTGTGTGTGTATGTATGTACAGTTGAAGTTGGAAGTTTACATACACTTAGGTTGGAGTCATTAAAACTAGTTTTTCAACCACTCCACAAAATTTCTTGTTAACAAACTATAGTTTTGGCAAGTTGGTTAGGACATCTACTTTGTGCATGACACAAGTAATTTTTCCAACAATTGTTTACAGACAGATTATTTCACTTATAATTCACTGTATCAAAATTCCAGTGGGTCAGAAGTTTACATGCACTAAGTTGACTGTGCCTTAAACAGCTTGGAAAAATCAGAAAATTATGTCATGGCTTTAGAAGCTTCTGAAAGGGGAATTGACATCATTTGAGTCAATTGGAGGTGTACCTGTGGATGTATTTCAAGCCTACCTTCAAACTCAGTGTCTCTTTGCTTGACTTCATGGAAAATCTAAAGAAATTTCACATGCTGTTGTGCAAATGGAATAGACAAAAGGTGGAAATTATAGGCAATTAGCAAGACACCCCAATAAAAGAGTGTTCTACAGGTGGTGACCACAGACCACTTCTCAGTTCCTATGCTTCCTGGCTGATTTTTGGTCACTTTTGAATGCTGGCGGTGCTTTCACTCTAGTGGTAGCATGAGACGGAGTCTACAACCCACACAAGTGGCTCAGGTAGTGCAGCTCATCCAGGATGGCACATCAATGCGAGCTGTGGCAAGAAGGTTTGCTGTGTCTGTCAGCGTAGTGTCCAGAGCATGGAGGCGCTACCAAGAGACAGCCAGTACATCAGGAGACGTATATATATTCTATATTCATTATCTATATACACTACCTTTCAAAAGTTTGGGGTCACTTAGAAATGTCCTTGTTTTTTAAAGAAAGGCACTTTTTTTTGGTCCATTTTTAAAGTAACATTAAATTGATCAGAAATACAGTGTAGACGTTGTTAATGTTGTAAATGACTATTGTAGCTGGTAACAGCTGATTTTAATGGAATATTACATAGGCGTACAGAAGCTCATTATCAGCAACCATCACTCCTGTGTTCCAATGGCACGCTGTGTTAGCTAATCCAAGTTAATCATTTTAAAAGGCTAATTGATCATTAGAAAACCCTTTTTGCAATTATGTTAGCCACATTGAAAGCTGTTCTGATTAAAGAAGCAATAAAACTGGCCTTCTTTAGACTAGTTGAGTATCTGGAGCATCAGCATTTTTGGGTTCGATTACAGGCTCAAAATGGCCAGAAACAAATAACTTTCTTCTGAAACTCGTCAGTCCATTCTTGTTCTGAGAAATTAAGTCTATTCCTTGCGAGAAATTGCCAAGAAACTGAAGATCTCGTACAACGCTGTGTACTACTCCCTTCACAGAACAGCGCAAAGTGGCCCTAACCAGAATAGAAAGAGGAGTGGGAGGCCCCGGTGCACAACTGAGCAAGAGGACAAGTACATCAGAGTGTCTAGTTTGGGAAACAGATGCTTCACAAGTCCTCAACAGGCAGCTTCATTAAATTGTATCCATCTATAGGAGGGGTTATTTTATGTTTTTATTTTTTGCTTAAATTGTTACCTATCCCTTAATCTTTACATTTTATTTAGGGACTTTGAAAAGATTAGCCTTTTGATAGGCTGAAAGCAATCCTAATAAACAACATCTCTCTCTTTCATTTGAGTACAGATGCAGAGCTAAGAAGTTTGACTACCGCCGTCTGCCGACCACGTCCGTGATCATAGCGTTCTACAACGAGGCCTGGTCCACCCTGCTCAGGACCATCCACAGTGTTCTGGAGAGCACTCCTGCTGTCCTCCTGAAGGAGATCATTCTCATAGACGACTTTAGTGACCGAGGTGAGATGGAGCTTTTTTGTCGTTGTCTTTTTTGGGGTATAGTTAATAGTCAGTTTACTGAACAGTTTACTGTTCTGTTAGTCTAGTCGGCACCTCTACAAACATTATGGGGTTTGCGTTAGTTCGTGCTTTGTCGTTGTCTATTTAGTGGGAAAAAATTATAGAACATATTTTAATTTGTGAACATCTGGTTAATAAACTTAGTTTTTATATGAACAATCCTTTATGTCAAGAAAACACAAGTTAGAGAGTAAAAGAAAAAGTTAAAGGTTAAAAAATACCTTAGAATACCTAGCTATTATTTGTCAGGCATTGCGTTTCTCCCCCAAAGTTGACGGTAATACAGAACAGGATCCTTACTTAGAACAGTAACGCTGTAGGCCGAACAATGGAGCTTATCTGTACATATCTGACATGAGATGAGCTAGAGAGTTCTGTGAGAGAGAAAGGACATATTCTTCCTTGGAGACAACAGTCACTGCTGAGTGTCAGTACAAGTGGAGTTTCTAGTGTTTATGTGTGGCGCTGGTCAGGAAAAACAAATTATATAATAGGTCTCAATGTATGTGTCAGTGAATAGGCTGTCTCAGACACACACATAAATAGATTGAGCCAAATGATTCAAAATTGCCACCAGTCCACTCATTATGGCATAATTGACCTGAATGGGGGATGTCTGTTCTATTCATTCGATTCTATGCTCAGACATGATAGCTGCTCTCTCTGAGTATCAAATGACCACATATTACAATTTACTCTCCCCCGCCCTCTGAGACCAACTGTAATATACAAGAGACTGATGATAAGGAGAGAGGAAAGCACTGTCATCAACACTACTGACGGTGTCTTCCCCTTCAGGGAGACTGGGACTATCATTTTCATTGCAGTTGAATAATAATTTAGCTGAGCCTGTTGGTCTGTCAATGTGCAAAGATAAGATCGGTTTATTTGTTGTTCTATTTTCTATTATTGTCTACATTATTATCATTGCACTGTTGGGAAAGAGCTCTCAAGGTAAGAATTTCACTGTACTGATTTACACTGGTTGTATCCTGTGCACATGGCAAATAAACTTTTTGAAAACAGTTGGGAAGTAAGGATCTATGCCCTTCCCATACTATCAATTATGAGTTTTTAGAAGTACAGTGGCTGCATACTGTGTGTGTGTGAGAAGCCTTGACCATCTATCTCTCTGTGTGAAACCCAGTCTATCTGCAGTCTCAGCTGGAGCAGTACATCAGTAACTGGGAGCGTGTCCGCCTCATCCGCACCAACAAGAGGGAGGGGCTGGTCAGGGCGAGGCTCATCGGTGCCACCTATGCCACAGGGGACGTATTGACCTTCCTGGACTGTCACTGCGAGTGTGTCCCCGGCTGGATCGAGCCGCTCTTGGAGAGGTGTGTTTCACTTAGCCAGCATATTGACAATTTGATTACAATTACAGATTCAATACTCAATGAATGGGATGGGGACTGGTCATTTGGGTTGCATAGCAACAAGACATTCTGGAGACAATAAAAACAGACTAGTGTTGATTGGCCTATTGGCATTCCTGGTCAAGTATAGTCGCACGTGAATTTCATCACATGTAAATGAGGGAATGTCTCATCATGAAAACCTTCCAGGGACTTTCAGTGAGTGTCCTTTCTTACACCATGCTGTGTATCTTATCCTCCCTCCAGGATTGGAGAGAATGAGAGCACCATCGTGTGTCCGGTGATCGACACCATCGACTGGAACTCGTTTGAGTTTTACATGCAGACAGATGAGCCCATGATCGGAGGCTTCGACTGGAGGCTGACCTTCCAGTGGCACTCCCTCCCTGAGGTCGACCGCAAGAAACGCAAGTCCCGCACCGAACCCATCAGGTCAGTAATTCTATGGTCATCAGTTTCTTTCCATATGGGATTTGTGGGCCCATCTCAAACGGCACCCCTTTGGTGCACTGCTTTTGATGGGAGCCCTCTGGGAGGGAGCCCTCTGGGAGGAGCCCTCTGGGAGGAGCCCTCTGGGAGGAGCCCTCTGGGAGGAGCCCTCTGGGAGGAGCCCTCTGGGAGGAGCCCTCTGGGAGGAGCCCTCTGGGAGCCCTCTGGGAGGAGCCCTCTGGGAGGAGCCCTCTGGGAGGAGCCCTCTGGGAGGAGCCCTCTGGGAGGAGCCCTCTGGGAGGAGCCCTCTGGGAGGAGCCCTCTGGGAGGAGCCCTCTGGCCCTGGTAAACAGTATTGCTCTATAGATAAGTAATAGGGTGCCTTTTGGGAAACAACCTCTGGTTCTCCTCTTAGGAGGAAATTATATTGGGAGATATTTTGAAGAGAAGTTGTTTTGTAAAAGTTATAGTTAGTTCCCAAATACTCTCCTTTCTGACCTAGTTTAAAATGTTTTGAAATGCATCTCACCTTCTCTCCTTCATTCCTTGAAGAAGGTCTAATCACTTAAGTTTGGTCTAATCACATACAAATAGGTGATTACCTCAGGAAAGGGAGAAATATATTTAATTTAAAAGTCTTCTAATATGGCCTCTGACTGTTAACTGCACACTGTACTGACCTCCATGTTCCACTATGCTTTCTCTCTCTCAGGTCCCCTACCATGGCCGGTGGACTGTTTGCTGTGAGCAAGGCCTACTTTGAGTACCTGGGCACATATGACATGGGCATGGAGGTGTGGGGAGGAGAGAACTTGGAACTGTCCTTCAGGGTGAGTACTAAATACTCATTGACTGTGTCCCAAATTGCACCTATTCCCTTTAAAGTGCACTACTTTGGACCAGACTCCTATGGGCCCTAAGGGAATAGGGAATATGATGCCAATTTGGAAGCAACCACTCTTTCAATATGTCATCAAATTCTCAGTGCCAGTAGCATTTGCAGTTGGCACAATTAAGCTTTTTCTCAGGTACTTGGTAAAAAAGAGACTAATCTAATGCAGAAAGGATATTCTGATCTTTGTACCAAAATGTTTTTAAAATGTCAATGATCCATGTTCCAAAAAGGTTTACAAAGTATATGTTCTATGCCTCAAAAAGGTTTCAATAATACGTTTAATTGGAGGAAATGGATATAGGCAGACTGCTATCCCCAGTTCAAATCCAGTTAATGAGCTTGATTCATCAGTGTCGCCTAGAAGAGTCTGGTTGTGTCCCAAATGGCACCCTTTTCCCTATGTAGTGCACTGTTTTTGACCAGCACCTGGTCATAAGTTATGCACTACATAGGGAATAGAGTGCCATTTGGGACGTAACYTAGTTCTCAGCAGGCCCTGATGGCGAAGTGATGTCTCACAGTGTCTGATCTGCTGAATGTGAGTGATGGATGGATGGCGTCGGACACTGCATCCCCATTTAGATAATGAAGGTTACCTTGTTGTTGGTGTCCCTTTCAGCTGTTCACATCAATCATTACTGGCACAGATTTCCTGTTTTTGATCCAAGTGTGTGTTTGTGCGTGCGGGTGTTTGTGACTTTGTGTGTGTGTGAAACTAAAGACGGATGGGGTATCACCCTATATAATGTTTTATGTATGTGGAAATAAAATGCCTCTCTCTGGGACTCTCCATCCATAATTAATGACTTGTGAATTGGTTTACAACTGTGTTTTGGGAACACAAAGGAGTAAGTATGGCACAGAATGAAATGTTTTGATGAGAATGAATAGGGTTCTAGCTAAGTATCCATTACAATGAGAGAATGTGTTGTGTAATTGAGGCATAACTCAAGGAAGTCGCTAAAGGTAGTTAGCGAATAGTGAGGTAGCACCCTGTCGCTCTCCAAAGCTGTTTTATTGGCTGTAGTGGAAAACAAACAATTATAAGATGCAAATTGATACCATAAATCAAATGTCCTGCAGGAAATGTATTCAAATGGGAAAAAGATTCCCCAACAAACTGGTTTTCATGATTCTCTTGTCATTTGCATAGTAGCCGCGAGAGAAGAAGAGCGGCAGTGTTGATTATTCATAGACAACGCCCATCTTGGTTTCTGCCTGCATTATCACACCACATACATCCTAGTTTGGATCCTATTTCATAGTCTGGAAAACATTTAGGCACTAGTTTAATTATTAGGAAGTAGGGCTGGGAATCACCTGGGACCGATGCAATATGTATTACAATTCTATACTGTGATTTTTGTTGCGATTTGATRTTCCAAGCATATTGCTCACTGTATGTCTGCTGCAGAGAGATAGGAGAGAGCATGAGAAAATACCTTTTGATCAGTCTTGGAATAAAAGTTCTGAAAACATGTTGGCTCACTCTTTAAACAAAAGTAGTTACAAGATAAAAAAAATACCCGAATTATGGAACATGTACAGCTGACTAGCGCTAGCTAACGCTACCTTTTTTACTTGCAGTCAAAGTATCGATTTATAATATTGTCAAAAAATAATATTGCGATATGTAACTGTCATGGATTTTTTTTGTCACATGCAAAGTACAGTGAAATGCTTAATTTGCAAGCTCGATCCACCAGTGCAGTGAATCGTATCAAAATAGTATAACTATATACAAAAAAAATATATATATATATATATTTAAGATTCTTCAAAGTGGCCACCCTTTGCCTTGATGACAGCTTTGCACACGCTTGGCATTCTCTCAACCGGCTTCACCTGGAATGCTTTTCCAACAGTTTTGAAGGACTTCCCACATATGCTGAGCACTTGTTGCCTACTTTTCCTCCAACTCATCCCAAACCATCACAATTGGTATGAGGTCGGGTGATTGTGGAGGCCAGGTCATCTGATGCAGCACTCCATCACTCTCTTTCTTGGTCAAATATCCCTTACACAGCCTGGAGGTGTGTTGGGTCATTGTCCTGTTGAAAAACAAATGATTGTCCCACTAAGCGCAAACCAGATGGGATGGCTTATCGCTGCAGAATTCTGTGGTAGCCATGCTGGTTGAGTGTGTCTTAAATTCTAAATAAATCAGACAGTGTCACCAGCAAAGCACCATCACACCTCCTCCTCCATGCTTCACGGTGGGAACCACACATGYGGAGATCATCCGTTCACCTACTATGCGTCTCACAAAGACAAAGCAGTTGGAACCAAAAATCTCAAATTTGGACTCATCAGACCAAAGGACAGATTTCCACCGGTCTAATGTTCATTGCTCGTGTTTCTTGTCTCTTCTTCTTATTGGTGTCCTTTAGTAGTGGTTTCTTTGCAGCAATTCAACCATGAAGGCCTGATTCACACAGTTTCCTCTGAACAGTTGAGATGTGTCTGTTACTTTTGAACTCTGAAGCATTTATTTGGGCTGATATTTTTGAGGCTGGTAACTATGATTGCAATAGGTCGTAAACTTTCCGGTAAATTGCTGGAATTTTCCCGAAGATTTTCCATGGGAAGTTAAGCCTGGGAATTTTGCTTAAATTCATCAAAAAGTTATCTTATAACAGTGAACCTTTTTTGTGGGATACACACAAGGCAATTCTAGGTCTTGTGGCATATTGTAGTTAAACTGTCCCCAATTCAATGGAATTGCAATCCTCTGCATGCACAGTGCATTCTTCCATCACCTGTGCAGTGCACTCTTCCATCACATGCACAGCTGATTCTCAAGATCTTTCACACTGAGATGCCACACTACTACACTGTCTGAGCCAAGGACTACAAGCTTTCTGGTAAGTTTTGATTACAATACTGGGTGGGGTGAATATATTTTATGACATACATGATTTTTTGATAACTAGTAAATAGTAGCCTACAGCAAAGTGTGTTTAAATCATTTCTAACTTGTTACCAATTTCTGCTAGTTAGTTTTTGCTACTGTACCATGTGGGGGTTTAGCTTGCTTGAGCCTGCTAACAGAGGGTTAGGTTAATTCACCTGTTTCCATACATGTTTCATTTTTAAAACATTTATCGTACAAAGGAGTTGTTTAATCTAACTGCTTAACTATTTATCTGTACAGGGAATTGTATTTGTTATTTACTCATTTTTTTCCTAATCTTTACAGGAAAATGCCACGGGCACTATCTGATGTGTAGAGACATTTCACTACAGCTAATGTAGAAGGAAAAGCTGTGTACATTTGCAAATACTGTGCCAAATCATATGTGAAGAATGCAACAAAAATGCAGAATCATCTGGCCAAGTGCATAAAGTTCCCTCAGTGCTCCCAACAAGCAACCTCTGACAAAAGTCCCTCTACTTCTATTCAAGGTGAAAATTATGAATCAGACACCTTATCGATAACAACAGCTCATGGTCCTCCTGGAATCAGAAGKTTTTTTTTTAGACTCGATGGAGGAACGTAGTCAGAAATGCTGATGAATGTCTTGCTCAAGCTGTGTATGCAACTGGTTCACGTCTGATGCTCACAGGCAATGTGTTTTGGAAGATTTCTGAATGTTCTTCGCCCAGCATACACCCCTCCAACCAGACATGCTTTATCTACTAATTTGCTGGATGCAGAGTTCAACAGAGTTCAAGTGAAGGTCAAGCAAATCATAGAGAAAGCAGACTGTATTGCAATCATCTCTGATGGGTGATCAAATGTTTGTGGGCAAGGAATAATTGACTACATTATCTCCACCCCTCAACCAGTATTCTACAAGAGCACAGACACAAGGGGCAACAGACACACCGGTCTCTACATTGCAGATGAGCTGAAGGCAGTCATCAATGACCTTGGACCACAGAAGGTATTTACACTGGTGACAGACAATGCTGCGAACATGACGGCTGCTTGGTCTAAAGTGGAGGAGTCCTACCCTCACATCACACCCATTGGCTTTGCTGCTCATGCATTGAATCTGCTCCTCAAGGACATCATGGCACTGAAAACAATAGATACACTCTACAAGAGAGCCAAAGAAATGGTTCGGTATGTGAAGGGTCATCAAGTTATAGCAGCAATCTACCTCTTCAAGCAAAGTGAGAAGAATAAGAGCACCACATTGAAGCTGCCCAGCAAAACCCGTTGGGGTGGTGTTGTCATCATGTTTGACAGTCTCCTGGAGGGGAAGGAGTCTCTAAGAAATGGCCATATCACAGTCTGCCGATATGACAGCCCCATTTAAGAGGATCCTCCTGGATGATGTATTTTGGGAGAGAGTGGTAAGCAGCCTGAGACTCCTGAAACCTATAGCAGTAGCCATTGCACAGATTGAGGGAGACAATGCCATTCTGTCTGATGTTCAGACTGCAGATGTAAGGGAAGAAATCCGTACTGCCCTGCCCACTTCACTGTTGCTCCAAGCACAGGAAACTGTAGTTCTGAAATGCATAATAAAGCATGAAGACTTCTGCCTGAAGTCCATACATGCCACAGCGTACATGTTGGATCCAAAGTATGCTGACAATAGCATCCTGTCTGGTGCAGAGATCAACAAGGCCTATGGTGTCATCACTACCGTGTCTCGCTACCTTGGCCTGGATGAGGGCAAGGTTGTTGGCAGTCTGGCGAAGTACACTTCCAAGCAAGGGCTTTGGGATGGAGATGCAATATGGCAGTCGTGCCAACATATCTCATCAGCCACCTGGTGGAAGGGACTTTGTGGATCTGAGGCTCTTTCCCCTGTTGCCTCCATCATCCTCCAAATCCCACCAACATCAGCCGCCTCAGAGCACAACTGGTCCTTATTTGGGAACACACACACCAAAGCACACAACAGGATGACCAATGCAAGGGTTGAAAAATTTGTCAATCGGGCAAATTTGAGGCTTTTTGAGCCTGACAACGAGCCATCCTCAACAAGGTTGGAAAGTGACAGTGAAGATGAGGCCTCCGTCTGATGTTCAAGAGGTGGACATTAAGAAGGTCCAGGGAGAAGACAATGAAGCCTGAGAGGAAGACAACCAAAGCTTTAGATTCTAGACTATAATTTTACAGATGTATGTTGAAAACATTTTTGAGAGATGCGATGGATCATTGGGGATCATTCAATATTCCCTTTTGTTCAGTGAAATCATCCCATGTGAAGAGTCAACTCATTTAATTAAAGTTCAATTCATAACTAAATTGTTTTTTTATTTCTATTGGAAGTATTATCATTTGTAATTATGTCTACTTATGATAAGGTAAAATGTTTGTTTCTGTCTCAATATGGTAAATATATCCAATGCAAAAAACATTACATTTAAATGGTATTAATTAATTCCCACGGAAAGTTTCCACCTCTGAATATTCCCTAAATGTGCAACCCTACTGGTAACTCTAATAAACTTATCCTCTGCAGCAGAGGTAACTCTGGGTCTTCCTTTCCTGTGGTGATCCTCATGAGCCAGTTTCATCGTAGTGCTTGATGGTTTTTGCGACTGCACTTAAGCAACTTTCAAAGTTCTTGAAATGTTCCAGATTGATTGATCTTCATGTAATGATAGACTGTTGTTTCTCTTTTCTTATTTGAGCTGTTCTTGCCATAATATGGACTTGGTCTATCTTCTGTAAACCACCTCTACCTTGTCACTAAACAACTGACTGGCTCAAACGCATTAAGAAGGAAAGAAATTCCACAACTTCTCTTTTAACAAGGCACACATGTTAATTCAAATGCATTCCAGGTGACTACCTCATGAAGCTGGTTGAGAGAATGCCAAGAGTGTGCAAAGCTGTCATCAAGGCAAATTATGGCTACTTTTAAGAGTCTCAAATATAAAATATATTTTGGTGTATGTATGTGTGTGTGCCTGCCTGCCTGCCTGCCTGCCTGCCTGCCTGCCTTTGGAAAGTAGTCAGATCCCTTGACTTTTTCCAAATGTCGTTACGTTAGCCTTATTCTAAAATGGATTAAATAAATCCTCTGCAATCTACACACAATACCCAATAATGACAAAGCGAAAACAGGTTTAGATTTTTTTGCAAATGTATTAAAAACAGAAATATTCAGCCCCTTTGCTATGAGAGCAAAATCTAAGCCGTGAGGTCGAAGGAGTTGTCCGTAGAGCTCCAAGACAGGATTGTGTCGAGGCCACTAAGTTTGGAACCACTAAGACTCTTCCTAGAGCTGGCCGCCCAGCCAAACTGAGCAATTGGGGGAGAAAGACCTTGGTCAGGAAGGTAACTAAGAACACGATGGTCACTCTGACAGAGCTCTAGAGTTCCTCTTTGGAGAAATGAGAATCTTGCAGACGGACAACCTTCTCTGCAGCACTCCACCAATCAGGCCTTTATGGTAGAGTGGCCAGACGGAAGCCACTCCTCAGTAAAAGGCACATGACAGCCCGCTTGGAGTTTGCCAAAAGGCACCTAAAGACTCTCAGACCATGAGAAACAAGATTCTCTGGTCTGATGAAACCAGGACTGAACTCTTTGGCCTGAATGCCAAGCGTCACGTCTGGAGGAAACCTGGCAACATCCCTATGGTGAAGCATGGTGGTGGCAGCATCATGCTGTGGGGATGTTTTTCAGCAGCAGGGACTGGGAGACTAGTCAGGTTCGAGGCAAAGATGAACAGAGCAAAGTACAGAGAGATCCTTGATGAAAACATGCTCCAGAGCGCTCAGGACCTCAGACTGGGGCGAAGGTTCACCTTCCAACAGGACAATGACCCTAAGCACACAGCCAAGACAACGCAGGAGTGGATTCGGACAAGTCTCTGAATGTCCTTTAGTGGCCCAGCCAGAGCCCGGACTTGAACCCCATCAAACATCTCTGGAGAGATCTGAAAATAGCCGTGCAGTGATGCTCCCCATCCAACCTGACAGAGCTTGAGAGGATCTGCAGAGAAGAATGGGAGAAACTCCCCAAAAACGTGGCAAAATTGTAGTGTCATACCCAAGAAGAATTGAGTCTGTAATCGCTGCCAAAGGTGCTTCAACAAAGTACTGAGTAAAGGGTCTGAATACTTATGTAAATGTGATATATTTTTTATAAAGTTGCAAACATTTCTACAAACCTGTTTTTGATTTGTCGTTATGGGGTGTTGTGTGTAGATTGATGAGGAAATTGTTTTATTTATTCCATTTTAGAATAAGGCTGTAACGTAACAAAATGTGGGGGAAAAGTCAAGGGGTCTGAATACATTCCGAAGGCACTGTATATATACATATAAAGAAAACACGAGCAATAGGAACCTCTCCACAAATCTTACATTTGGGATTTATGGGAAGGTTTGAGTCACATGCATACCCATTCTGTATATCTCGTCTGGRTTTTTGCCCGAAATATCATAAGATGCAAAAAATGTCAAATGGGCTATATTTCTTCCTGTTCCCCAGGTGTGGCAGTGTGGAGGTTCTCTGGAGATCCACCCCTGCTCCCATGTGGGCCACGTCTTCCCAAAGAAAGCCCCCTACGCCAGGCCCAAGTTCCTCCAGAACACGGTCCGTGCTGCCGAGGTGTGGATGGACACCTACAAACAGCACTTCTACAACAGAAACCCCCCGGCCAGAAAGGTAGAGTACTGTACTACACTTTACAGTAAAATGTTATTTTATCTCGCTCCCCATCGTCATATGATTGATGTGAGGTACAGTATTGTCAGTGAGTTGTAGGGGCTACAACAAAGTTACACCATTATGAGGTAGCTTGTGGTTAGAGCGTTGGACCAGGAAACGAAAGGTTGCTGGATCGAATCGACAAGGTGAAAATATGTTGTTCTGCACCTGGGCAAGGGAGTTAACACACTGTTCCCTGGGTGCCGAAAACGTGGATGGCGATTTAAGGCAGCCCCCCACACCTCTGAGGGGTTAAATGCGGAAGACACATTTCAGTTGAAGGCATTCAGTTGTACAACTGACTAGGTATCTCCCTTTTCCTTAGTAGTGGAGGATGCAGTGATTGTAGATCAGGCTGTAGAAATACCAATAATAAAGTCACTTATTGTAATGTGCATAATCCCAACAGGTGATAAGAAGTAGGTCATGCTTTAGTTAAAGGACCAATCAGGAGATAAAAAAAATAACAAAGCATGCACTCCGACATTTGTTTTGGTAAACCGCTGAGGGATGGGGCTTGAAGTATAACCACTCTTAAATTCTTAGACAGAGCTTTGGACTGACTGTCAATGATATCAAAATTATAGTTTTAACCATGTTTTGAAGCTATACAGTGTTTGTTTACATTGACTTGGTTAACAAACATGGGAGTAAAACCAGCTGATATTTTGGGTTCTGATGGGGTATGACAGTTGAACTAAGCTCACGAGGCATTTTTAAGATCTGTTCTTCAGGAATCAATGTCTATATACTGTATCAAGGATCATCAACTAGATTGAGCCGCGGGATGATTTTTGTCTTGAGAGGTCGGGGGCTGGAACATAATAAATAAATAAACATTGAGCCGGCAAATTGACCGCAAGAAGCACAAACAGAGGTTTAAAATGATTATGTTTTAGTCAAACATTTCTTGCATTTCTATATGATCATGTGTCTCTCTATGCGTGGGAATATTTGGGAACAGATTTCTTAAAATTMAAATCACTTGGTGCTGATTTCCTGGTGTTTTTAGTCTTTTATGGCCAAATTTGGCCCACGATGGTCGCCAGTTGGAGAACCCTGCTGTATCATCCACAGTCAAAGGGAATGTAGCAACTCTTGATTGGCCCTTTAGAGCTGTGATAGTTCTACCAAGGATGGAACACCCTAGACTTGATTAATATTGTATCGTAATGGAGTAACTTGGATGGAGATGTTGCTTCACCTGTCTGGGTGTCAGCAGTGGTTGAGGAGGTTGTGTGTGTGTCCCTCTCGGCTTTCTTTGTGTTGCCTGATATCAAAGTCTCATGTTCATCTTGGTTTCACCTCTGAAATAAATTACATTATTAATGCCAGGCATCTTTGATCAAACAATAAATTACCCAACCAAAGGTAGCTGGAGACTGGGTGCCAGAGGGAATTGGTAGGTTTAAATTCACTTGGACCTAAACCACTAGTCTTTTGTCTAAACGTACCAGGTGTGTTTTCACGAGGAACCAAGCAGAAGCTAACGGGATGAAACAGAAAACAAAAAACATACCTGAATTTTATTCAGTAAGAAATGGTTGTTTTAAATGTTTTGCTACGGTGTGCCCTAATGAATACACCCCTGGTTCATCAGTTGCCACAAACATGTGTTTGAATTCCCATCCCTTTTGGTTTAAAGTGGGGAGAACCACTGCTGTCAGTACTACACAGGTGTCACGCTCACACCTATCATCCAGGAAAACCTTCTCAATGACTTTCATTAAGGACACAACAGCAGTGCACCACCCAGGATTCAAGTTATCAGACCAGGATGTAGCTACTTCATGTTGTCACCCAGTACCATCATGGTTAGTGTGGCATATCAAACCACTCCTAGGATTGGCATATTTGGCCAGAGCTGCATTGAGGATTGCAGTGACATCCAGCTTAATTACATTTACATTTACATTACATTTTTGTCATTCAGCAGACGCTCTTATACAGAGCAGCTTACGGGAGCAATTAGGGTTAAGTTCCTTGCTCAAGGTCACATTGGCAGATTTTTCACAGTCTGCTCTTTGGTTACTAGCCCAACGCTCTAAACCGCTAGGCTACCTGCTGCCCCGGTTATTATTCTGGTKTGTCTTATAGAGTTGTGTGTGGGCCTAATTTGTGAAATGCTGGAAATTGGTGCAAGCTAAAGTGTTATGTTGTTTACTCAATGTGTCAATGTTTTTAAGTGTATCCATCCCTACTCAAATAAACATGTTAGATGAAGTGTTATTTTTCCACAGGAGACATATGGGGACATCTCAGAGAGGGTTGTCCTCAGAGAGAGACTGAAATGTAACAGCTTTGACTGGTACCTGAAGAACATCTACCCTGACCTGCATGTACCAGAGGACAGGGAGGGCTGGCACGGGGCGGTGAGTCTGTCTCTCTCTCTCCCCATCAACACGATTCCATATCTTAAGCACTAAGGCACTCCAACAAACTAAACATAAAACATGGGTCTGTAATAAGTTGAAGCCAAAATGAACTCCTATGTCCTACCTCGTTGGCCTCCATGTAGATGTGAAATGAGCATGGTAATAGCATTCAAATATACCAGTATCTCCTACCCATCTTCCTCTGCCATATTGCCTGCATACTTTTAGTTCTTCTATATGTAAAAATGTATGAATTTTTTGTCCTTGAATTTTTTGTCCTTGAAATTGAACAGGCTCAATTTGTTGGGGCATGGACTCGACAAGGTGTTGAAAGCATCCCACAGGGATGCTGGCCCATGTTCACTCCAACGCTTCCCTCAGTTGTGTCCAGTTGGCTGGAAGTCCTTTGGGTGGTGGACCAGTCTTGACACACATGGGAAACTGTAAAAAACCCAGCAGCATTGCAGTTCTTGACACTAACCAGTGTTCCTGGGATCTACTACTATACCCCGTTCAAAGGCACTTAAATCTTTGTCTTGCCCATTCATCCTCTGAATGGCACACATACACAATCCATGTCTCAATTGGCAAGGCTTAAAAATCTTAACCAGGCTCAGAAATCTTAACCTGTCTCCTCCCCTTAAATCCACTTTTCTTCAATGTAGATGAAGGGGAGGAGACTGGTTAAAGAAGGATTTTTAAGCCTCGAGACAATTGAGAAATAGGTTGTGTATGTGTGTCAGTCTCAGTGTATGAAGCCTTCTTTACATCAGCAGTTGTCACTATACAGAAACCCAGTCCAAACCCCCAAAGAGCAAGCAATGCAGAGGCAGAAGCACAATTGTTTGTCTCCTTTAATCTGACCCTCTTTGCAGTGATGGCAGATCTCATGATGCTAATCCGGATCATTCTCATCACAGGTGCGTAGCTCTGGGATCCATTCAGAGTGCCTGGACTACAACGCCCCGGAACACAGTCCCACGGGGGCGCACATCTCCCTCTTCGGTTGCCATGGGCAGGGCGGCAACCAGGTGATTTAATAATGTCTTGTCAGTTTATTTTCTCTCTCTCTCAACCCCCCTGATCCCACGTCCGTCTCTCTGATGGACGGACGGAGTGGTTACTCTGAATGTCAACCATATCCGGTGACTGTGGGAGAATATCCATCTCAGCTATCTAGAATTTAGTGTCAAGTGAGATGCTGAGACATCTACAACTTTGGCTTAGTATTTCTAGACAAAGTATCCTAAAGCATATTTTAGGCCTAAATCTACATAAAACTAATTTTTTATACTTTTATATCTATGTTTGTAGTTAGTTTGCAGATACTTGCTGACTGTATGGATGTATATTTGATGTCAGACAACAGGGAGTAGTGGAGGCCTCTGTCTGCATGCCCATCTCCACCGGCTATATTTCCATCTCTGATTACTCATTGATGCATCAGGTGTCCAACGCTACTAAAAGCACCATGTGTGTGACTGAAAATCAATGTTTCCACAGCCTGCACTGAAACAGAAACCTCTACCTTCTCTTTAGAGAGTTCACTCCTCGTTCCATTTAAAAGATACATGAGGGGGGAGGGGTGAGGGGTGCAATGGGAGGGGAAGGAGTGCGAGGGAAGGGGTGCAATGGGAGGGGAAGGAGTGCAATGTGTGTGAGGGGAAGTGAGTTTGCGAGGGAAGGGGTGCAATGGAGGGGAAGGATGTGCGAGGGGAAGGGTGCAAATGGAGGGAAGGAAGTGGCAATGGAAGTGGGGAGGGGCGTGCATGGAGAGAGGCGCGCAAGGAGAGAGAGGGGAGCGCGCGGAGAGAGAGGGGCGCAGGGAGGAGGGGCGCAGGCAGAAGAGGGGCGGCAGGCAGAGAAGCAGGAGGCAGGAGAGGCGCGCAGGGGGAAGAGAGAGAGAGAGGGGCGCGTGCGGGTGGAGGGAGAGGTGTGGTGGAGAGGAGAGCGCCAGGGGGGAGAGAAAGAGCGGTGTGGGGGAGGAGGAGAGAGGTGCGCGGGCGAGGGAGAGAGGCGCAGGGAGAAAGGCACGCCGCGGAGAGAGGCGTGCAGGAAAGAGACGCGTGCGCGGGGGGAAAAAGAGGTGAGCGGGGGAGAGAGGCACGCCCGAGAGAAGGCACGGCCGGAGAGAGGCACGCCGGAGAGAGGCGTGCAGGAAGAGACGGCGCGGGAGGGAGAAAGAGGCACGCCCGGAGAGAGGCACGCCCGGAAGAGAGGCGTGCAGGGAAAGAGATGGCGTGCGCGGGGAGGGAGAAAGAGGTGAGCGGGGAGAGAGGCACGCCGGAGAGCGTGCAGGAGAAGAGGCGCGCGGGGTAGCGAGAAAGAGGCGCGCGTGGGTAAGGGAGAGAGGCGCGCGTGGGGGAAGGGAGAGACGCGGTGGGGAGGAGAGGCTCGTGGGACGGAGAGGCAGAAAGGCTCGTGGGGGGGGGAGAAAGAGGCGCGCGGGGGGAGGGGAGAAAGAGGCGCGCTGGGGAGGGAGAAGAGGCGGCGGGGGAGGGGAGAGCGCGCGGGGGGAGGGAGAAAGAGGGCGCGCGGGGGAGGAGAAAGAGGCAGCGCTGGGGGAGGGAGGGAGGGAAAGAGGCGCGCGGGGGAGGGAGGGAGGGAGAAAGAGCGGGAAGGGAAGGAGAGGAAAGCGGAGGGAGTAAGAGGCACAGGAAGAGTGGTGCGCGGGAGAGAGTGGTGGCGCGAGGAGAGGTGGTGCGCGAGGAGAGAGTGGTCACGGGGGGAGGTGAGAAAGCGGCACAGGAAGATAGGCGCGCACAGAGAGGGAAAGAGGCGCGCAGGAAGGGAGGAGAGAGAGAGAGAGAGAGGGAGGCGGCAGGGAAAAGAGACGCGTGCAGGGAGAGAGAGGCGCGCGGGGGGGAGGGAGAAAGGCACGGGAAAGAGAGAGAGAGAGAGAGGTGGCGCCGTGGAGAGGGAGAGAGGCACGTGGTGGACAGGGCGTGAGGGGGAGGGAAAGAGAAGCGGGGAGGGAAAGAGAGGTGGGAGGGGGGGAAAGAGTGGCGCGCGAGGAGAGGGAGAGAGGCATGCGGGGAGAGGGAGGGAGGCAGGGAGAGGGCGTGTGCGGGAGAGATGCTCGCAGAGAGAGGGAGAGAGGCTCTCTGTCTCTCTCCCTGATCGCCTGCCTGCGAAAGAGGCGCGCTGGGGGAGGGAGGCGAGAAAAAGGGCGCGCGGGGCGAAGAAGAGAGAGAGAGAGAGAGAGAGAGAGAGGAGTAGGTGTGGAGGAGGAGAGAGGCACCCGCGACAAGGGTGCAGGGGGAGGGAAAGAGGCGGGGAGGAAAGAGAGGTGTGCGGGGAAGAGGGAGGTAGAGAGAGGCGTGCGGGAGAGAGAGCAGAGAGGCTCGCGCCGCACGAGGGAGAGAGGCTCTCTGTGTGTTCTCCCTGATCGCCTGCCTGCGAAAGAGGCGCGCGGGGGGAGGAGGAGAAAGAGGCGCGCGGGGGGAGGGAGGGAGGGAGGGAGGGAGGGAAAGAGGCGCGCGGGGGGGGGGAGGGAAGGGGGGAGGAGGGAGGATGGAAAGAGGCGCCGCGGGAGGGAGGGAGAAAGAGGCACGCGGGTGGAGGAGAAAGAGGCGCGTGGGAGAAAGAGAGAGAGAGAGGTGCGTGTGGAGAGGGAGAGGCACACGCGGACAAGGGCGTGCGGGGGAGGGAAAGAGAAGGGGGGAGGGGAGGGAAAGAGTAGCGGGAGGAAAAGGTGCTGGGGGGAGGGGAGGGAAAGAGAAGCGGGGAGGGGGAGGGGAAAGAGAAGCGGGGAGGGGGAGGGAAAAGAGAGGTGCGTGGGGGGGAGGAGGGAGGGAAAGAGAAGCGGGCGAGGGGGAGGGAAAGAGGGCCAAGGGGGAGGGAAAGAGAGGTGCAGGGGGGAGGGAAAGAGCGGCGGGGAGGGAGGGGGAGGAAGACAAGAGGACGTGCAGGGGGAGGGCGTGAGGGAGGAGAGGCGCGGTGTGGAGGTAGGGAGGAGAGGCGCGTTTGAGGAGGGGGTGGGAAAGAGAGAGGCGTGCAAGGAGAGGGAGAGGCAGAGAGGCTCGCGCGCGCACGCAGGGAGAGAGGCTCTCTCTGTGTGTCTCTCTCCCTGATCGCCTGCCTGCGCCTCTCTCTCTGCGGGCACCTCTCTCCGCAGGTGAGGGGAGAGAGGCACCGAGGGAGAGTGAGGCACAGGCAGGCGCTCAGAGAGGGAGAGAGAGATAGGAGTACGGTGGTTACTATAATTCAGATAAGCAGAGTTTAACCATGCATCTCTCTCTTTCCCATAGTACTTTGAGTACACGACTCATAAGGAGATCCGCTATAACTCTGTGACGGAGCTGTGTGCCGAGGTCCCCGAGGGACAGACTTACATTGGGATGAAACACTGCCCCCATGACAGAACCCCTACACCCCCCACCATCATCTGGGAGTTCAGAGAGGTGAGTGATGCAGACGCAAGCAAAAACATGCATGTAAGCAGAGAAATTCTCTTACACACATACTCACAGAAAAACACTACAGATTTCATAGTATGCACCACTGGGCTGATTGAATTGGTAAACACAAGACAAGTTGTCTTGTCAGTTAGAAATGGACTATATTCAACTCTTCCATAGCTGTAGTGTCTTACCTGGATGTCTCTGTATTACCACTTCAGGACGGGACCATATACCACCCTCACTCAGACATGTGTGTCACCTCCTACCGCACAGCCGAGGGGCGAGCGGACGTCCAGATGAGGACGTGCACTCCCGGGGACAAGCACCAGCGCTGGAAGTTTGAGAATGGGAGGAACTAGCCTCACCCTAACCCTAATTGACCTTTGACCTAAGTGCAATTACAGTTCCACGGTGGACGATTGAGAGGCAGGATTTTTAAAGAGGGACCCAGCAAAGCCCCTCAGCAAACGACCTACTTGTTCCCTGTGGGAAGACTTCCTCATTTAAAGTGCCTTTGCAAACCAAGTGGGGTCCACACCTGAGGTGACAGTATTTATGCCCGTCTGTCAGAATGACCTAGTTTTGTTGATCTTTCCTTCCTGTCAGTATGTGGGCTGAAAAACAATAAGAAAGCTTGAAGGAACAGTCCAGGATTGTCTAGTGGTGTCAGATCTAAAAGACTGGTTTCAAAGAGGATCAATGGCAGGCATCATGGGAGTTTGGTTTTTTAATTCAGTGGGATCGGCATAGATTCGAACAAGTACTGTTGCACTACAGAATGATTTTATAGAATATTTTGGTGGTGTTTTTTTTACAGGTAGACCACAACAAATAACTGAATGGTGTTGTCCTTAAAATAAGATAAAAAAGTTTAGTACATTAAAACGATTCATTTAGAGGTCTAAATGATTACTCTTTTCTATGTGTGGTTAATCTGAGGTTTGCAATTCAAAGATAACCATTTGAGATAGCTGAATAAGTCCCAAAGCTTTGTATCATATGAGACTTAACTATACAAGCCCCATCTTGTTGTTTATGTGAAGTTAAGAGGACCCTGTCGTGCTAGTAGGCTGTATGTGTTCTACTCACCAGCGTCCGTCTCTCTGTTTGGAGACTGTTCAAACTAGGTTGAAATCGGGCTATTCGAACAAGACTTGAAACACTTAAGCTTGTGCTAAGTGCAATTTTCCATTGCCCGAGGGTGGTGGGATGTCTGACATTGTTGTCTGGGAGTCTTCACTGTGCTGTGGATTCAAAAACTGAGGCACAGTTAAAAAATTTGGGCAGAATTCTTTTACATTTATTTTAATCTATAAAAAATAAAAAATAAATAAAAATTGAATGTGCCTAACATACAATTATAAAGATGTTCATTTGACTTTCATAGTGGCAATATTCTCATATAAGTCTTGGTCTACAGCAATGTTGTCTGCTCTCTTCCAAGGCCTCACCATTGCAACTAACACAAGCATGTCACAGCATTGCTTACTTGTAGCATTTATACTGTATCATGCATCAATTGCTGATCTCTCAAGGGATTGATTCTCTTAAACCTGCCACACAACAGATTCCCTTGTCTTTGACAGACTTACATCAACACCTGCACTCTGCTCTTACTCTCCTAACCTGAACCTTTCCTATAATATCAGGTTCCCTTGATTGGGATTCCAGAACCACATTATGGCCTTAATAACAATGATTCCGTGTTTGTTGCTATTGAAGTGCTTATTGAAATCAGTTGTACCGCCGCAGACTGTTTTTCCTAATGGTCTTTTTGTGGTCCTTTGCACTAGGGCATTTTTTTTTCTCCCATATCAAATATTTGTAATGATTGTTTGATCATTCAAAATGACTCCAGCTTAATAGGATATTTCTTGGTATAAAGGGACCTGAATGGGATGTGGCGTATTTAAACTACTGAACTGATTTAATAAGCACAAGAGGTGGTGGGGATTATTGTTTGTACCAGTGAAGAATAAAAGGGTCAAAATAAAATTGGTGTTGACATTTTTTTTATTTAACCTTTATTTAACTAGGCACGTCAGTTAAGATTTACAGTGGCGGCCTACCCCGGCCAGACCCTCCCCTAACCCAGAGCCCAACCGAGCTACCGAGAGTTTTGGAGGATTGCTAGATCAATGCCTTTTAACTCACTGAACAATGAATCCAAAGGAGTTGGTTTTATTTATTTTAGTACTGACACAAGACTCCAGTGAACTTTGACAAGGAAGTAAGAAAGGCTTTTCTTCACTATAGGTATTTCCAAATGTACTGATTTAGCACCATCTAGTGGCGATGGAAGGAACCACTCAATGTCAAATGGGGAAGTGATGCCGTTTTAATCCTTAAGAGTCTATTATAATCTAAGTAACCTAATCCCCATCAAAATCTGTCAGTTTAAACTAGAGATATGTTGTTGTTTTGCATAGACTGTCCCAATCCACCTCATCCGCCTATGTCGGCCTTCCGCATCAGCGGTGAAAGGTGGCATAGCTACAGCGGTGTTTGTCAGACCACCAGACATCCCGAACATGTGGTCCTTCACGAAAACGTCTGTAGCGTCCGAACGGTTTGGCTATTATGACCACTATGGAAAGGGGAGAATCTTACGAACACGATGGTGTTCTCTATTTTGCTCTGACCCCTACCAGTGTCACGGGACTCCTCTGAAGGTAACCCATACAAACGAATGGAAGTATGGAGGCCGTTTTGTGCCAACAAAAATAAGCGTTTAAATCCAAAAATATATATATTTTCTGAGCTTTCTTATATCTCCTAGATATAGGACAGACACTTCAAACTCTTATTCTTATGATGAATATTTGAAGTCTTTTTATTTATTTTATTTATGAATGTGTTACTCAATGCGTTTCTATAGTAGTGAAGACCAAATTCAATATTTGAACAACAACAAAAAAGTATATGTAATTTTTTTAATACCTAAAGGGGTCCTAAAATTCTAACTCAAATAGTTAAATGATCCATGGTATGACCTTCTTAAAACAATTCCATATGTTAACTTAGTACCCCCCTAACTGCTTTTTAAACCTTACCATGAGCAATTAAACAATCAGGATTTCCAACATTSTTTAGTACATTACATTACCAGAGCCTCTGGTGTTTACTACTTATCCAATCAAATTACTCCATGGCTTTGTGTGAAATGGTAGAATAATCTTCAGGCTCAGCGAAGTGTAATCCTAAATACATTTTGCTTGCCAGAAATTATGTAAATGACACTTGTGAAATGCTGTAGCATGTGCATTACTCTGGATAGCACCTTGAGATATTGCGTCATAAGCACCATGGAAATTAAGCCAATTAACTGGAGGTTAATGTAGTACCATATTAGTTGGCTTCTTGACACTAATGCCACTACATGCACTACTGTCTGAGGAGAGTGTATGGACCATTGAATTTGCATTTAAAGTATCTCTCTTTTACATATTATTGTATGTTTAATAGGTTAAGAGAAATAATAACCTGTTGGCCTACAAAAAATAATAAACCTGTTGGCCTACAAAATGAGTGTTGACTGTTTATTTTTTATGAAAACTTCCTCATCCAGGCTAATATATGTTTTCCTCCAGAGATAGTAAGACAGACAGGTCAGTGTACCATGGTATATTACAACACTCTGGTTACCTTTTCTCTTTGTTGTTTTGACACTAAGAGTATTCAATCAAACAGTATGGCACCCAAATTACCTTCTCACTCTGAACAGTTACCTCAATTATTGATCATTTTCATTTTCTTAAAGATGTTTGCTTCAAACTAGACTATTTAAAATATATTTAGGGCTAAGTGACATTCAACAGTGCTAAGAGAAATAATGTAAGAATATTTGTCCACAATGAAGATGACTTTATTGCACCCGTAAATGTTAAACAAATGTCAAATCATATATTTAATAACACAAGCTCTGTTCATACAAGAACACGGAATATCAGTAGTCTCTTTGGAATCAGTGCATGAAAACTACAGTAAACTACAGTCACGTGATATTGTACTTTTTTTACTACTTGTTGCCAACCCGGAAGCAGTCAATTTAATGCTTCATGCATTTGCATAATTATGAATAGGATATCGAAACGAAGCAGCTGTAACATTGTTAAACTGTAACAATTTTTTTCGTTACAGTTTCCTGGAACGCAGAAGACATTGTTTGCACAGCGTCGTTTGTTGATACAACAACTCGTGACACTGGAGAAAGATTAGTGACTGATAAACTTCTGATAAACTTCTTAAATGTATCGACGTGTATGATTTTGTGCGGCTCGCTAACGGAAACCGTTGAAATGTGTGCGTAGGTTGCAGGTAAAGAGCTACAACGTGACATAGTTAATGTAGGCTACATTGTGTCCATGGCGCGAAGATAAGTAGGGTGCGCAAAATGGATTAGGATTTAGTGCTGCTGGGACAGAATGGACCGCTGGACACATTCATTTGACCTTGATTCTTTTTTTTTTATCTGGGTGTTAATGATAATCCATTTTTAACATCACGTTTATGGAGAAGTCATATTTCAATAAACTTTGACCAAGGAAGTCAATCGCTGGATGACAGAAAACGACCGTTGAAATTTGACTTGGCTAGTAAAATTTGGTCAACCCTGTTAAACATTTCGAAATAAAGTTGATTCAAGCAAAATAGGGGAACTTTTACATTGCACAAAGTTATTATCAGAAGCCAGTTCATGGTGAATTTGGTGGATCTGGTTTGGTAATGCACCATGATGCTGTTGTAGCCTACGGGGTATGAACATATCTCGTGAAGGAGGAAGGGAGACACGATGGCACTTTCCCGGCGAAGGAATCGGTGGAAGTTGATAGTTTGCCTTTTTGCGGCGTCTATAGTGGGATATTTTATTTTAAACAGGCATAATAATCACGGTGACATAGCTGGAACACGTCGAAGAGAGGTTCCCACTGAGCAAGATATTGCAAATGAAATGCTTAAAAAGCCTGTTTATGACAAACCGACGTTGGATTTAAATGCCTTGGGAGAAATGGGCAGAGCTGTCAAATTAAACCTCGTTGGAGAGGAGAAGAGAAAAGAAGAGGAAAGTATTAATAAACACCAGATTAATACCTATGTGAGTGATCTGGTATCTCTCCACCGCAGTCTACCCGAACGTTGGAATCCTCTGTGAGTTTGAGTGTGGTGTTTATGATATTTTCCCAACATTCCCTTGTGATAAGAGTATTTTATAGAGCTTTTCTAAAATATGACTGACTGAATATGAAGGAGCCATCAACCGATTGTGGCAAACCTCGTTGAGTATTTCTAAATGCCTAAATGACAGGCAAGGCAATGCTTGATTTTGCAAGGTTGGATAAAGTCAGATCACTGACAAAGCTCGTTAATTAAACTGTTTATTTTGAGTTTACGAAAGGGCCAGGAATGAGGTATTAAATGACTCGTTGCGTGTTAAGCCATGTGCAAAGAATGAATGAAGTACTGCGGCCATATCTCAGTCAGACATCCAAGCACAAGGGTAACCAACAACATTGACCAAAAACGAACAGATTTTCTTTCTTCCTAGATCAGATCAGCACTCCTACTATTAGACACTTTTTGAATACTGGCCCAGATCTATTAGCCGGGGTGACAGATCTGTTGTGCTATAATTACACTCCTTGTCATGTCAATGACAGTGAGTAAACAATGAGAAGCATGATGGAAAGGGGATGTCTGTGGTCAGGCTTGCTACAGATCTATAACAAGTGAACTCCTTCTCTTTACTTCTCCAGTTGTAAGGACCAGAAGTATGACTATAGGTCATTGCCATCCACTTCAGTGGTGATCGCCTTCTACAACGAGGCCTGGTCCACACTGCTACGTACTGTCCACAGTGTCCTGGAGACCTCACCCGACAGACTGCTACGAGAGGTGGTGCTGGTGGACGACTATAGTGACAGAGGTACAATCATCTATATACATTACCAGTCAAAAGTTTGGACACACCTACTCATTCAAGGGTTTTTCTTTATTTTTACTATTTTCTACATTGTAGAATAATAGTGAAGACATCAAAACTATGAAATACCACATATGGAATCATGTAGTAACCAAAAAAAGAGTTAAACAAATCAAAATATATTTATATTTGCGATTCTTCAAAGTAGCCACCCTTTGCCTGTATGTGCTGATCTAGGACCAGGTGCCTCCTGTCAATGCAATTTGTATTAATTGTGATCTAAAAGGCTAAACTCTTACCCGAGACCCTGTTTGTATGGGCCCAGATTTACAGACATGCTTGGCTAGAGTGACATCACCATCTCTGCCAAAGCCAAAGCGAGCCAATATCTGATGAATATGACATTCAATATGTTAAGGTTAAAGGGATGGTTCACATAGTGCGAACTCATCATCATCAAAGTTTCTGCTCTGTACTGAAAGTGTTCTACCTTGAAAACTTGACTGCTGACATGCACATTTTTGGGGGGATTGTGTTAACAACGGACTAATGAACAAAATACTAAATTAAAGTTTTTAAGTGAACTTTAAATACATTTTAATACCAGTTGGTAAACATGCAGCCTTACTCATAGGCCACTATTTGTCCCTTTCAGCACATGACGTAGTATTGGCCATGGGAGTCGCTCCAAATATTTGATCAGATTTCTGACAAGTAGTTTACATTTTAGGCATTTAGCACCCCTCTTATCCAGAGTCACTTACACTTAGTGCATTCGCATTAAGATAGCTAGGTGGGACAACCACACATCACAGTCATAGTAAATACATGTTTCTTCAAAGTATCTATCAGCAAAGTCAGAGCTAGTAAGGGGGAAAAGAATCAAGTGCCAGTGTTGGTTCACAATTTGTTTTGTTTTTGTGTGCTTTCTTTTAAGGATTAAAAAGTCACCAATATTTACTGAACCTCAAAGGGCATCACTTCCCCATTTGACATTGAGTGGTTCCTTCCATCGCCACTAGATGGTGCTAAATCAGTACTTTTGGAAATACCTATAGTGAAGAAAACATAGTGAAGAAAAGCCTTTCTTACTTGCTTGTCATTATCAATTAAGCCACAAAGCGCAGGCACATCTGTTAGCAGCATTACACATTCTGTACCGTTACACACCCTGTACCTGCATGTTACACACATCCCAGTTGAGGAAATGTACACTCTTGTCATGATACGTAAACAGCCCTTTTGGTTCCCTGTCAGCTCATTTGAAGGAGCCGTTAGAAAACTACATCTCCAGCTTGAAGAAGGTGCATCTGATCCGGGCCAGGAAGAGGGAGGGCCTGGTGCGGGCCAGGCTCTTGGGGGCCTCCATCGCCACGGGCGATGTGCTGACCTTTCTCGACTGCCACTGTGAATGCCACAAGGGCTGGCTGGAGCCCCTGCTCGAGAGGTGAGAAACCCCTTGGTGGGCCAGGCCAGGACTGTTCTTCAGTCTAGTCGTAGGACCTTAGTTTCCACATGTACAGTAGTGCCTCTCTCCATTCCTTCTACTTTGCGGTTGAATGTATTGTGCTGCTGGCTAGATTTGGATATGTGTAGCTATGTGAACTATTTTCCTTACCCACCCCCTTTCACACTAATCCCAAGCCTCCAAAGGCCTGTTCCATATGGTACCTGGTGARGCCTTTCTCTCTGTCGTCACCCTGTTATACTGCAACCCCCTGCCCCATGCTTGCTTCTGCTCTCTTCTCTCTGCCCCAGGATTAAGGAGGAACCGTCCGCTGTGGTGTGTCCCGTCATTGATGTCATCGACTGGAACACCTTCCAGTATCTAGGCAACCCCGGGGAACCCCAGATCGGAGGGTTTGATTGGCGGCTGGTCTTCACCTGGCACTCGGTGCCAGAGTATGAGCAGAAACGCAGGCGCTCTGCCATCGATGTCATCAGGTCTGTGGTACCCTACATTAGAAACAGGCACTATGTCACCAGGTCTGTGGTACCCTTACATGAAACAGGCGCTCTGCCATCGATGTCATCAGGTCTGTGGTACCCTACATTAGACAGGCGCCATATGTCATCAGGTCTGTGGTTCCCTACATTAGAAACAGGCGCTATGTCATCAGGTCTGTGGTACCCTACATTAGAAACAGGGCGCTATGTCATCAGGTCTGTGGTACCCTACATTAGAAACAGGCGCTCTGTCACGATGTCACCGGTCTGTGTACCCTACATTAGAAACAGGGCTCGCCTCGATGTCACAGGTCTGTGGTACCCTACATTAGAACAGGCGCATGTCATCAGGTCTGTGGTACCTACATTAGAAACAGGCGCTATGTCATCAGGTCTGTGGTACCCTACATTAGGACAGGCGCCTCCATCGATGTCATCAGGTTGTGGTACCCTACATTAGAAACAGGCGCTATGTTACCAGGTCTGTGTACCCTACATTAGAACAGGCGCTATTCAGTTCAGGTTGTGTACCCTACATTAGAAACAGGCGCTCTGCCATCGATGTCATCAGGTCTGTGGTACCCTACATTAGAAAGGCGCTATGTCATCAGGTCTGTGGTACCCTACATTAGAAACAAGCGCTATGTCATCAGGTCTGTGGGTACCCTACATTAGAAACAGAGCGCTTCTGCCATTATGTCATCAGCGTCTGTGGTACCCTACATTAGAAACAGGCGCTATGTCATCAGGTCTGTGGTACCCTACATTAGAAACAGGCGCTCTGCCATCGATGTCATCAGGTCTGTGGTACCCTAACAATTTCAGTGTATCGGAGAGGAAAATAGTCTAATCCTCAGTTAACTATCAAGATATAGGTTTAACAATTTGATATGCATATTATGTAGAGATCAACAATTGTTATACATACCATAGGCTATATGATTTATGATAATTATGGAACAAGTTTTCAAGATCTGCTCTGTAAGCTGTGTGTGTTTTGGTCCCAGGTCTCCTACTATGGCTGGTGGGCTGTTTGCTGTCAGTAAGAACTATTTCCATTACCTGGGCACGTATGACACAGGCATGGAGGTGTGGGGAGGAGAGAACCTAGAGTTCTCATTTAGGGTGAGTGTAGGTGAGAGAGAGAACGAGCGAGAGTGTGTGTGTGAGTGAGATTGTGTGTGAGAGCGAGAGTGATACATTTGGGCTTGCTGTACTCTGTGCTGTTTATCCATGCCTTTTTCCTGACGTTTCTGTGATAAGTTAAAAACCCACTGGAATCCAGTAACCCATGGTCACCATACTGTTGTGAAATATGTGGGGATTCACACAAGGCTGCAATGTTTACACTTTCATTATATAACTAGGTCACCACTATGCCATTTTGGATAAAGAAAATGTTCCCTAATCAAAATTACATTAAGAACTTTGAACCAAAAGTTACCTCTGTCAATTAAGGTTCCGCAGTCAATAAAGTTGCAACGTTTGACGAATTTAAACCAGCACAGAGGTCATGTTTTCCTTCAGTTACTTCCTGTGGGAAAGAACCAAACCGCCATACAACAACAGAACTCCCTCCCCTTTTAGAAAGACACACAAAGCTGTCCATTGTGCTGCCTGATTGAATCATGGTGTGTAGCTAATCATGTCCTCGTGTTGCTGTTGTTGTTGTTATTTAGATCTGGCAGTGCGGGGGCAGCCTGGAGATCCACCCCTGCTCCCACGTGGGCCATGTCTTCCCCAAGAAGGCCCCCTATTCGCGGAGTAAGGCCCTGGCCAACAGCGTGCGTGCTGCTGAGGTCTGGATGGACGACTACAAGGAGTTGTACTACCACCGTAACCCGCACGCTCGCCTGGTAGGCCAGCCCTGAACAGGGACTAGCGAAAGCTAGCAAAATGTGTGGCTTTTGAAAGTGCATGGTGCTGTGATTGTGGGTCAGGACCAGTAGTGTATGGTGCTGTGATTGTGGGTCAGGACCAGTAGTGTATGGTGCTGTGATTGTGGGTCAGGATCAGAAAGTGATGGTGCTGTGATTGTGGGTCAGGACCAGTAGTGTATGGTGCTGGTGATTGTGGGTCAGGACCAGTAGTGTATGGTGCTGTGATGTGGGTCAGGACAGAGTGTATGGTGCTGTGATTGTGGGTCAGGACCAGTAGTGTATGGTGCTGTGATTGTGGGTCAGGACCATAGTGTATGGTGCTGTGATTGTGGTCAGGATCAGAAGTGTATGGTGCTGTGATTGTGGGTCAGGATCAGTAGTGTATGGTGCTGTGATTGTGGTCAGGACAGTAGTGTATGGTGCTGTGATTGTGGGTCAGGATCAGAAGTGTATGTGCTGTGATTGTGGGTCAGGATCAGTAGTGTATGGTGCTGTGATTGTGGGTCAGGATCAGTAAGTGTATGGTGCTGTGATTGTGGGTCAGGATCAGTAGTGTATGGTGCTGTGATTGTGGTCAGGATCAGAAGTGTATGGTGCTGTGATTGTGGGTCAGGATCAGTAGTGTATGGTGCTGTGATTGTGGGTCAGGATCAGAAGTGTATGGTGCTGTGATTGTGGGTCAGGATCAGAAGTGTATGTGCTGTGATTGTGGGTCAGGAGAAGTGTATGGTGCTGTGATTGTGGGTCAGGATCAGTGGTATGGTGCTGTGATTGTGGGTCAGGATCAGTATGTATGGTGCTGTGATTGTGGGTCAGGATCAGAAGTGTATGGTGCTGTGATTGTGGTCAGGATCAGTAGTGTATGGTGCTGTATTGTGGGTCAGGATCAGAGTGTATGGTGCTGTGATTGTGGTCAGGACCAGTAGTGTATGTGCTGTGATTGTGGGTCAGGACCAGTAGTGTATGGTGCTGTGATTGTGGGTCAGGATCAGAAGTGTATGGTGCTGTGATTGTGGGTCAGGACCAGTAGTTCAGGTGGTAATAGTTTGTTGTATGCATGCACACGCTTTTCAAAGTAGTGATCAAATTCACATAAAAGCATGGCTCTGAGGAGCACAACTTCCATTCACACGTGTGGATCATACCTTACCTATGGTTAAGAGCAGCCATCCTACACTGAAAGAAGGGAAAAGACCTTCATATTATATTTTTTACCTCTAAGACACACACAACACACACACACACACACACACACACACACAACACACCACACACAACACACAACACACACACACACACACACCAACACACTTCTCCCCGCCCCCTGCTCTGTAAATGCTCCCCTGATTGAGTGACACTTGTGATGCATGAGGACGGGACACACAAGGTGACACTCCGTCCGGTGTGAGATTACCATCGAGAGGCACAGCTCCACGCAGCGACAGTGGGCATCACCCACCCACCCTTCAGTTAGTCAGAGATGCTCTGTTCCACCCCAACCCAGGTGCCAGGCTGCCAGCAGGCCTGGGTTCAAATACTAGTTGAAATTATTTAAAATACTTCAACTGGGCTTGATTTAGCTTGCCTGGTGCAATGGAACCAATGGAATAGTTAGAAAATTGCAAACTTTGCCCATCTGGGACTCCTGGCAGGCTAAAGCAAATGCAAACAAACGCAAAAAGTATTTGAAAGATTTCTAATAATATTTGAACCCAAGTCTGCCAGGGTACCATGCTGCCAGTGTGTGGCACTCTAAACGAAACACGGATCAGATGGCACTCAGCTTTCTGAGAGGAGGTTGACATGCCAAGTGGGAAGTGCTAGGCAGAACTCTACCTTCTCCACAAACACCAATTTGCTCTCGCTCTCTCTCGCTCTCGCCCTCTCTCCCTCGCTCGCTCTCTCTCTCCCTCGCTCTCTCTCTCCCTCGCTCTCTCTCTCCCTCGCTCTCTCCCTCCCTCGCTCTCGCCCTCTCTCTCCCTCGCTCTCTCTCTCCCTCGCTCGCTCTCTCTCTCCCTCGCTCTCTCTCTCCCTCGCTCTCTCTCTCCCTCGCTCTCTCTCTCTCCCTCCCTCGCTCTCGCTCGCTCTCACTCTCGCTCTCGCTCTCTCTCTGTGTGTGTGCTCTCTGCCTGGCATTCAGGTGAAGGGGAATGTGCCAGTCTGACCTTTTCAGTAGAACACAATATGAGATACAATCGCTCTCAAGAATCCAGTGATTCAAATTGATAAAGCTCCTGTCAAGCAATGGGATGTTGTTTTCTAATGGTTGGACTAATATTCCTCAGGGGCTTGTTTCCTGTTCAACTTTTAATTCACACCAGTTGAAACCTCCATTTTACTACTTACTAACAGAAATCCCGGTTGGAGCGTTCCCGGATGTCCTGCTTATTCCTTCCTGATTCCAGGAATCTTCTAACTCGGGATGTCTGGAAAACCTGGGATGGTTGGAAAGTTTTTGTAAGCCTAATAATTCCTCTTAGACTGCCCCCTACTGGCCCTTACTGCCCCACCCTCCTGTCTCCCCTGACTTGATTATCTTCCTTTTCTGGGGTCTAAATCAATTGATGGGCAATCAATTAGAGATGTTCAGGCATGCCGCTCCCATCTTTCATCCTGTGGCGTTGCTCACCTTCCTCCAACAGTAGGGGGCAGTCACCTTCCTCCAACAGTAGGGGGCAGTCACCTTCCTCCAACAGTAGGGGGCAGTCACTTTCCTCCAACAGTAGGGGGCAGTCACCTTCCTCCAACAGTAGGGGGCAGTCACCTTCCTCCAACAGTAGGGGGCAGTCACCTTCCNCCTTCCTCCAACAGTAGGGGGCAGTCACCTTCCTCCAACAGTAGGGGGCAGTCACCTTCCTCCAACAGTAGGGGGCAGTCACCTTCCTCCAACAGGGGCTTGTCTCCAAACAGATGTTCCTGTCCCCAACACTCCTCTGTGGACCATAACTAACACCTAACAATCCCTCTGGACCAGTAGGAATTTAGGGTTTCAGAAACACAGTAAACCACCACACAGAAATAAATAATTGCTGATATTGTAATGCTAATTGGGTTACCTCAAAATGTCCAGGTTTTCCAGAAATCCTGGTCGAAGGATTCCAGATTTCCTGCTTATTCCCCTCCTGATCTCTATTATTAAGGAACTTTCGAGGTTCTGCTTGCCTAAGTTAGAATACCTCAGGATAAGCTATAGACCATACTATTTTCCAAGAGAGTTTTCAGCTATGGGGCGGGTCGAGGGCTTCAAGTTCCTCAATGTCCACATCACTAAAGATCTATCATGGTCCAAACACACCAACACAGTCATGAAGAGGGCACGACAACATCTCTTCCCCCTCAGGAGGCTGAAAAGATTTGGCATGGGCCTCATATCCTCCAAACGTTCTATAGCTGCACCATTGAGAGCATCTTGACTGGCTGCATCACCGCTTGGTATGGCAACTGCTTGGCATCCGACCGTACGGCCCAGTACATCACTGGAGCATAGCTCTCTGCCGAGCTCCATGTATCCTCTATACCAGGCAGGTAGGCCCTAAAAAATGGCAAATGTTCCAGCCACCCAAGTCATACACTGTTCTCTCTGCTACCGCACGGCAAGTGGTGCCGATGCACCAAGTCTAGAACCAACAAGACCCTGAACAGCTTCTCCCCCCGAGCCATAAGACTGCTAAATAGTTAGTCTGGGTAGCTATTTGATTAGCTATCTATATTGACCCTTTTTGCACAAACCTTTTGGACTCCTTGCAAACAGTGCTGCTACTGTTTATTATGTCACTTTATTCCTCGTTATATGTACAGTTGAAGTTGGACGTTTACATACACCTTGGCCAAATACATTTAAACTCAGTTTTTCACAATTCCTGACATTTAATCAGAGTAAAAATTCCCTGTCTTAGGTCAGTTAGGATCACCACTCTATTTTAAGAATGTGAAATGTCAGAATAATAGTAGAGTGATTTATTTCAGCTTTTATTTCTTTCATCACATTCACAGTGGGTCAGAAGTTTACATACACTCAATAAGTATTTGGTAGCATTGCCTTTAAATTGTTTAACTTGGCAAATGTTTCGGGTAGCCATCCACAAGCTTCCCACAATAAGTTGGGTGAATTTTGGCCCATTCCTCCTGACAGAGCTGGTGTAACTGAGTCAGGTTTGTAGGCCTCCTTGCTCGCACACGCTTTTTCAGTTCTGCCCACAAATCTTCTATGGGATTGAGGTCAGGGCTTTGTGATGGCCACTCCAATACCTTGACTTTGTTGTCCTTAAGCCATTTTGCCACAACTTTGGAAGTATGCTTGGGGTCATTGTCCATTTGGAAGGCCCATTTGCGACCAAGCTTTAACTTCCTGAATGATGTCTTGAGATGTTGCTTCAATATATCCACATGATTGTGGTGTTCTTTGGCTTGCAAGCATCCCCCTTTTTCCTCCGAACATAACGATGGTCATTATGGCCAAACAGTTCTATTTTTGTTTCATCAGGCCAGAGGACATTTCTCCAAAAAGCATGATCTTTGTCCTCATGTGCAGTTGCAAACCGTAGTCTGGCTTTTTTATGGTGGTTTTGGAGCAGTGCCTTCTTCCATGCTGAGCGGCCTTTCAGGTTATGTCGATATAGGACATATAAATTAGATGTCCTAACCGACTTTCCGAAGCCATAGTTTGTTAACAAGACATTTGTGGAGTGGTTGAATAACGAGTTTTAATGACAACAACCCAAGTGTATGTAAACTTCCTACTTCAACTGTACATACTGTATAGCGACTCAGTACTGGTACCTTGTGTATATAGCCAAGTTATCGTTACTCAGTGTATTTATTATTACTTGTTTGACTTTTCTATTATTTCTCCATATTCTTTTTCTTTGCATTGTTGGGAAGGGCTCGTGAGCAGTGGGCAGTGTTTGTGTGTGTGTGTGGGAGGAGTGCTTACGTTTGAGTTGAGATTGTGTACAACAAAAGAGGAGTGTGATGCAAAAGTCTGTTTTTGTAGTGTCAGTGTATGTGGTGGTTTTGTGATTTGTGTGTTTATGGGAACTTTTGAAAAACCATAGATGGTGCTGTTTGTCAGTTCACAGAATAATACCCAGAGACTCAAACAGACAGGAAGTCAGTTGAACATTTACTTCTGAGCTTGACTTCATGACTGCATGGCCTCAAAATAAATAGAATTATATAATTTTAAAGTCTCTTGTTTTGTTGTTGTTGTCAGGAAGCCTTTGGGGACGTGACAGACAGGAGGAGGCTCAGGACCCAGCTGGGATGTAAGGACTTCAAGTGGTACCTGGAGAACATCTATCCTGATATCCACGTCCCTGAGGACAGGCCTGGGATGTTTGGAATGGTGAGGAGAATGCTACCATTTTGACTCCAAGGTTGTATTAGTTAGGCACCAAACAGAAGGTTCTATTAGTTAGGCACCAAACAGAAGGTTGTATTAGTTAGGCACCAAACAGAAGGTTGTATTAGTTAGGCACCAAACAGAAGGTTGTATTAGTTAGGCACCAAACAGAAGGTTCTATTAGTTAGGCACCAAACAGAAGGTTCTATTAGTTAGGNCAAACAGAAGGTTCTATTAGTTAGGCACCAAACAGAAGGTTCTATTAGTTAGGCACCAAACAGAAGGTTGTATTAGTTAGGCACCAAACAGAAGGAAACAGACTGAAACTACCTGAACCTGTCCAATAAGAAACACGTGTTGTCGTTTTCAACCCAGGCGACCTCATCTTCTATGGAATTGAGGTCAGGGCTTTGTGATGGTGCACAGTGTAAAAGTGCACAGTGTAACTCAAGTGAAAGTCACCCAGTAAAATGCTACTTGTCTTAAGGTATTTGGTTTTAAATATACTTAAGTATCAAAAGTAAATGAATTGCTAAAATGACCTTAAGTATCAAAAGTAAAAGTATAAATCATTTTAACTTCCTTATATTAAGTAAACCAGACAACCCTATGTTTTTTTGTTAACGGATAGCCAGGGGCACACTCCAACACTCAGACATAACTTACGAACTAAGTGATTGTGTTTAGTGAGTCCACCAGATCAGAGGCAGTAGGGATGACCATGGATGTTCTCTTGATAAGTGTGTGAATTGGACCATTTTCCTGTCAAAATGTAACAAGTACTTTTGGGTGTCAGGAAAAATGTATGGAGTAAAAAGTACATTATTTTCTTTAGGAATGTAGTAAAGTCAAAGTTGGCTAAAATATAAAAAAGTACAGATACCAAAAAACCCGACATAAGTAGTACTTTAAAGTATTTTTACTTAAGTAAATGTACCACATTAATGAATCTGTGTTTATTAACACACACTCAAGTGTGTTATCATAGACAAGTTGACTGAACTTTCCCTTGACTCCCCACACTCATAGCTGTATTTTAACAGCAACATCTGCATGTTGTTTCCCTTTAGCTGAAGAACAGAGGCATGTCCAGCTACTGCTTTGACTACAACCCTCCTGACGACCATAACCTGGTGGGCCACCGGATCATCCTCTACCCCTGTCATGGCATGGGACAAAACCAGGTAGCTATGGCTCCATCTTTAGTCTCCATGTCCTTCATTTAAAACCAGGTAGCTATGGCTCCATCTTTAGTCTCCATGTCCTTCATTNAACCAGGTAGCTATGGCTCCATCTTTAGTCTCCATGTCCTTCATTTAAAACCAGGTAGCTATGGCTCCATCTTTAGTCTCCATGTCCTTCATTTAGTAGTGGTTCAGACACTGGTGTGCTAGCCTATATTGTTTTCAGGACTGCAGTGATTGTTGTCTAGTGTTGTTAGCTTAGATTTTTGTTTAGCATTTTTTTTAATTGAACCTTTTTTTAACTAGGCAAGTCAGTTAAGAACAAATTACGTCTCATCAGCTGTCATGGTTAAACAATGCTTACAGTGCTTTCATGGCTAATAGCCTAACACCTTGACCAAACCGGCCCTGCACGTGCATTTGCGTGCGCATGTTGATTTTGTCTACACCCAGCAGACGGGTTCATAACGCGCAGATTAAAATGCCTAACCAACTATATTAGTTTGGGGACAGGTTGAAACACATGAAGCATTCATGGACATTTAGCTAGCTTGCTGTTGCTAGATCATTTGTCCAGGAAGGAAAGCTTTGGATTATTTTACCTTCTTCTTTTGGTGGATCTTTGTAGAATTTAACCTATTTTGAGTCATACAAAGTCGTGTGTTCTCTACTCTGACCATTAGTCCACAGATAAAGGAGAAACCTAGTTAGTTTTCTTTGATTTAATCTCTCCTCGTTCATCTTTTAATCACCCACGTGGGTTAGTATGCTCGTGAAAACCAATGAGTAAATGGGAGAGGCGAAACTTGAATGTAATGGTCATTTGATTTTTAACTTGGCCTGGCAGACAGCATGTGGTAATGGAAATGATATTTGACTCAGGGCTTCAGATTATAATGCACATTGACAAGTACAAAATGATTATGTGTATTTGGACCAAGATGAAAGTGAAGAAAACAGGTATCATCGTGTGTGAGGTCAGCTGTATGGAACACAACAAAAACTCCACGAACCACGCACACGCTCTTCGTCTCTCCTGTTGCAGTTTTTTGAGTACTCCAATGAGAGTAGGGAGATCCGCTATAACACCAGGGAGCCAGCAGGGTGCGCTGTGGGGGACGCTGTCTCCAACTACCTGACCGTGCACCTGTGCAGGAAACCCCGGCAGACTGTACCACAGGACCAGAAGTTTGTCCTCAGAGAGGTGAGCTGTATGGAGACTGTGTGTTCATCCCACGTCATGGCAGCAAACAGGGAGCAGAGGAAAGGGTCAGTGGTGGATGGTGGCCAGAGATATAGGTGTACAGGAATTTTGTAATGGAATCAATGTTTTTAAAATGTATTTAACCTTTATTTTAACTAGGCAAGTCAGTTAAGAACAAATTCTTATTTTCAATGACGGCCTAGGAACAGTGGGTTAACTGCCTTGTTCAGGGGCAGAACGGCAGATTTTTACCTTGTCAGCTCGGGGATTCGAACTAGCAACCTTTCGGTTACTGGCCCAAAACTAGGCTACCTGCCGTGTAAGGGTATCAAACACATGGAAATCATATGTTTTGATACCGTTCCATTCAACCATTACAAAGAACCAGTCCTCTTAGATCTCTGTCCACCAGCCTCCTCTGAAGAAGGTGGAGAGGGGAGTAGAAAACCCAGATGAACACATGGATGTACAGTGCCATCAGAAAGTATTCACACCCCTGGACTTTTTCCACATTTTGTTGTGTTACAGCCTGAATTTAAAATGGATTAAATGTAGATTTTTTGTGTGTCCCTAATCTACACAAAATATCCCATAATGTCAAAGTGGAACTATATGTTTACAAATGTTTACAAATTAATTAAAAATGAAAAGCTGAAATGTCTTGAGTCTAAGTATTCAACCATTTTTGTTATGGCAAGCATAAATAAATTCATGAGTAAGAGTGTACTTAAATCACATAAGTTGCATGGACTCACTCTGTGTGCAATAATTTTGTGTAACATGATTTTTAAATGACTACCCCATCTCTGTACCCCACACATACAATTATCTGTAAGGTCACTCAGTGTATTTGTGAATTTGAAGCACAGACTCAGCCACAAAGGCCAGGAAGGGTTTTCCAATGGTTTGCAAAGAAGGGCAACTATTGGTAGATGGGTCAAAAAAAACAACACACACACTTAAGTGCTGCTTTGAGCATGGTGCAGTTATTAATTACACTTTGGATGGTGTATCAATACACCCAGTCACTACAAAGATACAGGCGTCCTTCCTAACTCAGTTACTGGAGAGGAAGGAAACTTCTCAGGGATTTCATCATGAGCCCAATGGTGATCTGACTAGTGGTTAGAGCGTTTGGCCAGTAACCGAAATAGTATTTTGAGTAGATTGTTGACAAAAATTGACAACACATTCCGTTTTAATCGCACTTTGTAACACAACAAAATGTGGGGGAAATCAAGGGGTTCTGAAGGCAGTATATACAGTAGAGTACAGTACGGGTGTAGCTAAATGTTGGTTTTCACTAAGCACTCTTGTGTTCTGTCTGTTCTGTTGATTTTCTGGTTGGAGCGGCCTCGATGCATTCAGAGCATGTTCAAAGGGAAGCTTTGACAAATACTCACATTAAGCCCTCTCCTCTCTCAGCTCTCATTTTTCTCTCAGCGCTACCTCGCTCTATCAAATCAATTCAATTCAAAGGGCCTTATTGGCACGGGAAACATATGTTAACATTGCCAAAGCAAGTGAAATAGATAATAAACAAAACTGAAATAAACAATCAAAAATGAACAGTAAACATTCCAAACACAAACAGTCCTGGGGTTGTTTGTGAACAGAGCCCAATGACTAGCTTGCTTAGGGGAATCTTCTCTAGGTTAATCTCTCTGTACGTGATGGCTTTATCTATCTCTCTCCCTCTCAGCTCTCCCATTTTCACTCTCTCTCTCAGCTCTCCCATTTTCACTCTCTCTCTCAGCTCTCCCATTTTCACTCTCTCTCTCAGCTCTCCCATTTTCACTCTCTCTCTCAGCTCTCCCATTTTCACTCTCTCTCTCAGCTCTCCCATTTTCACTCTCTCTCTCAGCTCTCCCATTTTCACTCTCTCTCTCAGCTCTCCCATTTTCACTCTCTCTCAGATCTCCCATTTTCACTCTCTTTCAGCAGTACCTCTGTCAGCACTCTCTCTCGCTCTTTCTTTCTCTTTCTCGAGTCCTTATCCTCCAGATACAGACTCATCCCAGTATCACTATAGTATATGTTAATAGCCCTAGTCTCTCTCTGGAGTAGGGGTCACATGATCAAATAATGTCTTCTGGATAGCTTTGATGTATCTCAGGTGATAAGTGTTTTTGTGGCGTTTGGTACACAATGGATCATAAAGCATTGAGGTAGCCTATTGCCTGGGTGCACAGTCCATGCTTGTTGTGGTAGTTTAGTACAGGTATGTGTTCAGTGTTTCCAGCAGGGGAGCAACTTTCACTGGGGATGGGTGTAAGTCCCCCCCACATTTGCATTTTTGTCCCCCCCCAGTTTTATCATTGGAATGTGATACAAAACAAGGCCACGGTGTGCTTTAGGACCATGCCGACGTCTCCGAGCGGTCGGGTAGGCTGTTTGAAATGTTTATCAGACTGGATAAAAAAATAAATGATGTCCCTCCCACTTCTAAAATCAAAGTTGCTCCCCTGGTTTCCAAACATGTTAATAGCTAGAGAGAGAGAGCAATTGACAGAAGGCTAGGGACAGTTTCTGACTTTTTACACTGCACAGCTCCCCTCTCTGTAATGCCTGTATGTAGTCTCTTGTTCCTGGATGTAGTCTACACACCAGTGGTTCACAACTTCACTTCTCCAGGGTTGTAGCCAGTCCTACTGCTGTTAAAATCTTATTTTTTTATTGATTGGCTAGTGAGTCCACAGACTTGGTTGTTTAGGTAGATATTAGTTGGTTAAAGGGAAGGATTAAGACCAGCATTAGTTAATAGGGACCAGCATTAGTTAATAGGGACCAGCATTAGTTAATAGGGACCAGCATTAGTTAATAGGCCTTAAGGACAGTGCTTCTCTACTCTATACTAGTGGTCCATTTGGCCTGGCTTGTAAAATAGATTATATTTCAATAACCTGTTTTAAATAAAGGTAACATGTTTTTAATAACTCCTTTCCACTAGGACGACACCCTCTACCATTTGATGACGCAGAAGTGCGTCCAGGCCGTGGACAAGACTGACAACGGCACCCCTGCCCCTGCCCTGCGGCCTTGCTCAGACCACGCCAACCAGAAGTGGTTTTTTGAGGAGAGGGGGGCGTAGTGGAGCGGGCCAGCCGAAATCCCTATCCCTGGGGTAGAGGGTCAACCAAACTCTTACCCCTGGGATAGAGGGTGAGGGTTGGAGGGCCCCCAAGACCAATACTCAGGTCCAGCGCCCTTATGCCGTGGAGATGACCTGGGTCGTAGTCACTAGATACAAAACAGAAGAAAATGGTCCAAAACGGCGAGGTTCTAATCATTTGTTTTCTGTTGCACATTGTTTGTAAATGTTGTGCTCTAATGAATATGACCCTGGTCAGGCGAAACCGTTCTCACCTCCTGTATCTATGCACAACCGTGTGCTTGCTGGACAACGTCAACATTGACGTTTTCGCACATTTGATATTAACTCATACCACATCTACTTCCCAAATCTTTTTTTGTCGATATTTGTTGTGAAAACCTGGGAGACGAAGGATGTTGGAATGGACTGGGATATTTAACACATTTTTATGTGTGGGATTTAATGACCTGTCTGTTCATCTGACTGAAAGCCACTCCTACTTTTTATTCTCACTTTCGTTCTTACCTCTCTCTTTCTCTGGAACACAGGACCACTTAGCAGCTGGTAGTGGATGTTTTTGGCATTGCAGTGATCATGACAGACTCTTATGTACTTGCGCATTACATTATAGCTGGAAATCTCAGACTCAACCTCTAGACGGAGCCAAAGCTTCCATCTTGTGTGCTGATCTTTTTCACTCCATCCAGCATGTTCTCAGCTCAGTGACGTGAGTGGTTAATTGTTCAGGTATTTTTGGGAGCCTAGTATTTTGTTTTATACATATTTTATTTTTTAAATACGTGCTTACTACTTCAACCAGTCCCTCCAAGATTTATTTWAATTTTTTGTGATATTTTCGGGCAAAATAATCTTGCATGGCAGTATGCAACAATTGTGTTCAATTTGTCGCGAAAGTGCGCTGACGAGAGAAACATTTGTTGCGGTGTAGCTTGATTGAACCATATTATGCTGTGATTGGTTAATTTGCGCCCCCTCTTTTTGTACTGCGGTGATGGATTTGTTTTATGCGGTAAAATTGCAATGATTTGACTTTTTTTATGCAGAAATTAGTGTGGTGATTGGTCAAATTTGCAAGCCCTCGCAAAATATGTGATGAAATTTTTGATTGCACACAAAACAATTGCGATGACAGAATCGTGGAGGGGCTTTATAACTTTCGATTGGCTCCGCTTCTAGGCTTAAGACAACACACAGTACCTCTTTAGCCACACGATTACTGGTAGTAGGAGAAATTCCACTCCGGTCTTTAGTTGTGTTCATGAATCACAATTATGAATTTGGATAACTCACGGTAAGCAATTTAAACATTTCTGAAAGAAGGAATACTTGTGGTTTTTCATTGTTTTTTGGTCTAACATGCATCTTGTCAATGCAGTTGACTCCTAGTGAGATTGTTATTTTCCTAATAGAGTGAAGCTACTAAGACTTAACGTAGCTATATTGGGTGTGTTAATTATATTATAATTCTTGTTTATTTTAAATGATATATTTACTCAATGTTTATTTACTTACTTATTGATCATCGTTGATGTCAGCGTGGATTTATTAATTCAGCACTAAGTTAAATGAGCCACTTGACTTTATGTATTGCAACTGCAATAACAAATGGGGAAAACAATTGTTGACAATAAATGTTCCTTAAGGCCATCATTTGGGCCATTTTACCCAGAAGTGCCTTACCTGATGCAAAAAGAGATATGGAAAGATACGCWTGGAATTCTAAAACAAATCCACATTTTTATTAAAAGAGATTAAGGACAAATCTCAAATGATACCTACCTTATCCCTATATAGTGTACTATAGTGCAGGGGTACTCGCCTACTATTTGAGAAGGTCCGGTCACATACATTTCCTCTGTGGCAATGGTCCGGATGGATATTGTAATTTGTCGTAGTAACAAACCCCAACGTTGCGACCCCCAAGCTGTTCAAACTGTTTACACCCCTCTTTTTGCCAGATATAAAAAATAAAGTTGCTGTTTTTTAAAACAAATTTCCTGCAATTCTACACATGTTGACATGTCTTATGTGTGTTCATATGATACCTGAGTGGCTCAACAAAATCACCCGGGGTTCCCTTGGGATGGAGGCCCCTGGGCATGTAATCTGGCCACGATAACTACAAGATGTAGGTAGCTGGTTAGCCTAACTTTCCTATCTAGTTGACATGCGCTAGTGGTAATTAACTGGACATTTTTCTGACCGGTTATAAATAGCTCTCTAAGGTCTGTCAGTGGAGGAAGGAAAACTGTCCATACACAACCAAATTTCCAGAAATTGCCTTGTGCATTTWWAAAAAAAATCTTTATTTTAACAGGGAAAACAGACTGAGACCTGGATCTCTTTTACGGCTGTGCCCTGTGTAAACATGTTGACATGTACAGTTTTAGACATACAGACAAGAACATTTCAAAACATACACAATTCAACAGAAACAATCACAGACAACATCATATTGATCCTCCATAARCATTTTAAAATGGGCAAGGGACACCAGAGTGTCTAACTTAAGTTGGATCTGCAGTTTGTTCCATRAATAAGGTGCAAAGGAACTGAAGGCAGTCCTACCCAACTCTGTGGAGACYGCAGGAGTCTCTAATGTAATCCACATCTGTGATCTGGTTTTAAAATTAGTACATCTTGTGGAAATTAATGATGATATATATGGAGGTAGTTTTAAAAGAAGTGCTTTATAAATAAACAAGAGASCATGTTGCTCTCGCCTCACAGATAGAGAGACCCAACCCACATGTTGATATAGGATACAGTGATGAGTTCTGTAACTATCACCCGTGATAMACCTGAGTGCACAATGGTAAATAGCATCCAGTGGTTTTAATGTGTTTGCCGATGCATGCATATAGATAATATCACCATTCTACTATTATAACTCAACAGTAAGTTTCATTTCCCCAAAAATAAATACTATTTATTTATTTAGTCAGGACCTGCGGTCCGTATTGACCCTGTTCTGGGTCCAGATCCGGAACCGCCAGTTGGCTGCTATAGGGCGTAAGGTGTCATTTGAGATATAGCCTAAGTGTACTTTAAGATTGATATCTTATGCAAGGAGATTGTGGGTGAATGGAGTGCTGCATTGATCCCTGTTCGCTTAGCCTAGTGGTATGGCTGTTGCGTTTAGGGGGACGTTGGACACACACACGCATACACACACACACACACACACACACACAGGAGTTTACGTGCAGGATCTCTGGATCACTTCAATTGAAATAGGGATATGAGATTTGATTTATACCTTTTTATATCCCATGGCCACAGTTCATAACATGTTTTCTAAGTACATTGACAAGAGTCAGTTTTATTTAAACACGACCGGGTGAATCACAATATGTCAACCTATTGATTTTGGACAGGGTCCAAAGTAGTGCACTATAGAGTACCATTTGGGATGCAGACATATTTTTGCACCAGGGAGTTGAATAAATATTGTTTTTCCTGAGTTATAGTAGCGTTATTTACGGTTTTCTTAGTCATCTGGTATTCCAGGCATGTCCCTACATTGTAAAAMGTGTTTTATTGTATGTTATTTGACATGGTATATGGCCGCAGCAAAATTGATAAGTGACCATTCACCTGGTTTGCTTAATATCTTTCTGGCAGGTCATAGAATGGCGCGGCGCTCCTCTATCACCGTACATCATAAAGTGTGATGTTCTGTCTGTTTGGGACACAGTACTCTGGATGCATCCCACATGGCACTCTGTTCTCTATGTTGAGAACTACTTTTTAAAATCAATATGCTGGATCCAACTGGATTTTATTTTAATGCTGTTCATTCCATGTGGCCTTTACCATCATAAAACAAATGTGTTATTAATTCAAGATATGTTTAGGAACTGTCCATAAAATGGAATCGATTGGATGAAACTGAGTTTGTAATCATATTAATGTACCATTTTTTTCTAGTACCATTCTGGAAAAAGTATTTAATGTGTAATGTTTAATTTCTGAATAATAATACAAAGTAAAACTTTTAAGAATTGTATTCTTGGTTGGTATGTATGTATTTTCTTCAAACCACATCAGGTACCAGTCAAAAGTTTGGACACACCTACTCATTCAAGGGTTTTCCTTTATTTTTTACTATTAAAAAATAGTAGTCACCTGGAATGCATTCCAATTAACATGTGTGCCTTGTTTAATTTGTGGAATTCCATATTATGTCAAGAACAGCTCAAATAAGCAAAGAGAAAAGACAGTCCATCATTACTTTAAGACATGAAAAGACATAAAATTTCAAGAACTTTGAAAGTTCCTTCAAGTGCAGTCACAAAAACGATCAAGCGCTATGATGAAACGCTCCTATGAGGACCGCCACAGGAAAAGAAGAACCAGAGTTTCCTCTGCTGCAGAGGATAAGTTCATTTAGAGTTACCGGCCTCAGAAATTGCAGCCAAAATAAATACTTCAGAGTTCAAGTAACAGACACATCTCAACATCAATTGTTTAGAGGAGACTGCGTGAATCAGTCCTTCATTGTCAAATTGCTGCAAAGAAACCACTACTAAAGGACACCAATAAGAAGAAGACACTTGCATGGGCCAAGAAACACGAGCAATGGACATTAGACCAGTGGAAATCTGTGCTTTGGTCTGAGGAGTCCACATTTTAGATTTTTGGTTCCAACGGCCATGTCTTTGTGAGACGAGAGAGTAGGTGAACGGATGATCTCTGCATGTGTGGTTCCCATCGTGAAGCATGGAGGAGGAGGTGTGATGGTGGGGGTGCTTTGCTGGTGACACTGTTTGTGATTTATTTAGAATTCAAGGCACACTTAACCAGCATGGCTACCACAGAATTCTACAGGGATACGCCATCCCATCTGGTTTTGCGCTTAGTGAGACTATCATTTGTTTTTCAACAGGACAATGACCCAACACACCTCCAGACTGTGTAAGGGCTATTTGACCAAGAAGGAGAGTGATGGAGTGCTGCATCAGATAACCTGGCCTCCATAATCATCCGACCTCTACCCAATTTGAGATGGTTTGGGATGAGTTGGACCGCAGAGTGAAGGAAAAGCAGCCAACAAGTGCTCAGCATATGTGGGAACTCCTTCACGACTGTTGGAAAAGCTTTCCACGCGAAGCTTGTTGAGAGAAGTAGGCAAAGGGTGGCTACTTTGAAGAATCTCAAATATAAATATATTTTGATTTGTTTAAGATTAGATTTTTTAGTTACTACATGATTCCATATGTGTTATTTCATAGTTTTGATGTCTTCACTATTATTCTGCAATGTAGAAAATAGTGCAAATAAAGAACCCTTGAATGAGTAGGTGTGTCCAAACCTTTGACTGGTACTGTACATCAAATACCTGAATTCACACAATCTTTCTCCTTCRTACTATTACAGCACAGTAGACATTTTATTTATGTACATTTCAGATGCCTATGTATGTACTCTGCTGTGGACTGACGCACAGGCAGGTATTTTTGAGTACTGTACCTTTAAAAAATTAATTTTAAAAAAGCTCCCCAAGAAAACACTACATATTTTTAGTAACTACTCATATCATTACAATTGTAATAGTTTGTTCCCTTTTCCATATATGACTCATGCATCCCAGTCATAATAATATAGACTGCTGCTGGTGGATCCATTCCCATTATCCTCTTTGCATAGGGAGAGAGAGTTCTGTTCAAACCATATCTGATTGGTTTTTAACACCAGCTGCTGTGTGAGATGGGGGAAATGTCGAGCTCACGCCAAGTCCCTCTCTTCCCCCTGTGCCTCAGCAATGCCCTGCAGTTCTCCTCAATTACTCATTCATGAAGCTCCACTGTTTGATATTTCATAGGGTGCTTGCGTGGGCCTCCTTTGTGTGGTGTCGTCTGCCGAGGCTGGCTCTGTGGCGCAGTGAGAGGAAAGGAAGGGAATTAGAACCGTGGTAGTTAGAGTTGTGTTCGCTGTCTCCTCACAGAAACACTGAAGGGAACTAGCTGTGGCCAGTTCAGGAAGGCTGAAATAATCCTTTGTGTTGAAAATTGTAACCTCATAAACCAACATTTAACAAAGATGTGATTTTCTGTAAAACATGGAGTATATCTGTAGAGCAGATATCTTATATCTATTTTGGAACATTTCAGTCTGCTGGCTCTCTCACAGAATGACACGCTCTCAGAAGAACTAGCTGGAACCCGTCATTCTGACAGGCACTAATGCTGCCGAGACATCAATCCGCATTAGCTCAAGATCAGCGCTGAGTACTATTCACTCCTTGTATAGTTTATATATTGCCATAGTGTATCTTGTTCCCTTTGAACAGTGTATGGAATATGTAATGATAAAATKCAGCGTTCCCAGAAATATCATGAATAAGTTGTTAACACGGAAAGACCTTAATAACCTTCTCCAGGAAAGAAATGTATCTTTATGTATAATAGTGATGTACATATTCTGAACCAAAATATAAATGCATGTAAAGTGTTGGTCCTGTGTTTCATGAGCTGAAACAAAAAATCCCAGAAATGTTCCATATGCACAAAAAGCTTGTTTCCCTCAAATGCTGTGCACAAATTTGTTTACATCCCTGTTGGTGAGCATTTCTCTTGTGTCAAGATAATTCATCCACCTGACAGGTGTGGCATATCAAGAAGCTGATTAAACAGCATGATAATTACACAGGTGCACCTTGTGCTGGGGACAATAAAAGTCCACTCTAAAATGTGCAGTTTTGTCACACAACACAATGTCACAGATGTTTTGAGGGAGCGTGCAATTGGCATGCTGACCACAGAAATGTTCACCAGAGTTGTTGGCAGAGAATGTTAATTTCCCTACCATAAGCCACCTCCAATGTTGTTTTAGAGAATTTGACAGTACGTCAAACCAGTCTCACAACCGCTAACCATGCCAGCCCAGGACCTACACATCCGGCTTCTTCACCTGCGGGATCTTCTGAGACCAACCACCTGGACAGCTGATGAAACTGTGGGTTTGCACAACTGAAGAATCTCTGCACAAACTGTCAAAAAACGTCTCAGGGAAGCTCATCTGCGTGCTCGTCATCCTCACCAGGGTTTTGACCTGACTAGTGTTCGGCGTCGTAATTGACTTCAGTGGGCAAATGCTCACCTTCGATGGCCACTGATACACTGGAGAAGTGTGCTCTTCACGGATGAATCCCGGTTTCAACTGTACTGGGCAGATGGCGAGTAGTATGGCGTTGTGTAAGTGAGCTGTTTGTTGATGTCAACGTTGTGAACAGAGTGCCCCATGGTGGAGGTGGGGTTATGGTATGGGCAGGTATAAGCTACGGACAACGAACACAATTGCATTTTATCGATGGCAATTTGAATGCACAGAGATACCGTGACGAGATCTTAAGGCCCATTGTCGTGCCATTCATCCGCCGTCATCACCTGATGTTTCAGCATTATAATTCACAGCCCCATGTCGCAAGGATCTGTTCACAATTCCTGGAAGCAGAAAATGTCCCAGTTCTTCCATGGTCTGCATACTAACCAGACGTGTCACCCATTGAGCACGTTTGGGATGCTCTGGATCGACGTGTACGACAGTTCCCGACAGTTCCCGACAATATCTAGCAACTTCGTACAGCCATTGAAGAGCAGTGGGACAACATTTCACAGACCACAATCAACAGCGTTATCAACTGTATGCAAAGGAGATGTGTCGCGCTGCTTGAGGCAAATGGTGGTCACTTCAGATACTGACTGGTTTTATGATCCAAGCCTTTTTTTTGTAAGTATCTGACCAACAGATGCATATCTGTATTTCCAGTCATGTGACTGGAGCTCCCGAGTGGTGCAGCGGTCTAAGGAACTGCATCTCAGTGCTAGAGGTGTCACTACAGACACCCTGGTTCGAATCCAGGCTCTCACGACCAGCCGTGATTGGGAGTCCCATAGGGCGGTACACAATTGGCCCAGCAGTGTCCAGGTTTGGCCTGTGTAGGCCGTCATTGCGAATAAGAATTTGTCTTAACTGACTTGCCGAGTTAAATAAAATAGAAAATAAATCCATAGATTTGGGCCAAATGAATTTATTTCAATTGACTGATTTCCTTATATGAACTGTAACTCAGTAAAATCTTTGAAATGGTTGCGTTTATATTTATGTTCAGTGTAGTAACATGAAAAGTGTACATTGAGGCTGCAAGCCTTCCACATTAACCCACATCCCATGCATATGTCCATTGGTCATGTACATCACACTTCCTACAGTACAACTCCTTTGAGAAGCTAAGGCTCTTTGGTTGTCAGGGGAGGGAGAAACCATAGGAGGCTTGAGTGTGTGACATCGCCTACACATAGTCTATTTCTCTTCTCAGTGGAAGTCAGTGGTTTACATAAACCCCAATACCCATTGAGCCCAGTGGCACAGTGAGCGGCTGCTATAGCTGAATGCATTAGGTGAAACACCTTCAATTCAGGAGGCTTGCCAGACGATGCATTGATTATGTAAGACCTGCATATTGAGGTAGTGCTCAGGAGCCTTGAAGCTCTTGTTTAGATTATGTTTTGGTGAATGTAAAGGAAAAGTGGGTTGACTTGGATCTAATTACCACCTGTATTTGGAACTAAGAAAGTGAACACATATGTACGTGATCATCTTTGATCAATCAAGTAAGTACATTCATAGGACAGAAATGCTTGAGCCTACTGACATTTTTAGATAATTTGCAACTCTTCTCTGAATGGAACCCTCTGATCTCATAGAATTCTGGTTTCCCGGGGAACAAGGAAACAAAGTATTTGAAGCATGCAACATTTTAGTACTTCAAGAGCTCATAACAGAACTGTACACAACGGGGAAAATTCAATGGACTTTGTTGTGAAGAAGATTGAAGGTACATTTACAGCTAAGTAATTAATCTGATAGTTGAGTGGGATCTTTTGTATGTGCAAACATTTATTTGTACAGTGAACAATCTGAGCTCATGTTGGCTTATTTGGCCCTGAATACACATGCACCATGCTCTCAATTGCAGCAATACTCTCCCACCTCTCAATATACATTTTTTTATTATTTTGTTCTCTGTTCTGATGTAGCTTTGCTTATTTAAATGTGTTACACTTCAAATTATATTTTTTGCTTTTTATCATGGCCACTGAGTGTTTCAGTAATATGTCTTTACATCCTTCTCTGTCTGACTAGAGTTGGATATATCCAGGTATCACACGAAGGGACACCATAGGAAGCTTGGCTCGCCAAAGAATGATACCACAGAGGATCTTACTGATAACACTAGGACTGCAGAGAGAGGTAAATGATTATGCTGGCACTGTTATCCACAAAATATGTAGCCTACATATTTTATCAAATTGTTATGCTAGAGGAATGAACATTATAAACATTTATCTGGAAAAGGAATGCTTGTTCTGATACTTCTGATAAAATCATCTCTTGTTAAGGAACAATATAGCACTCAATATTATTCTCATTTTAGTTCATGTTATTAAATGTTAATCACAGTGAAATGTTCAGATTCAGTTCCCTTTGTGACATCACTGTTCTGGCCTATGATGATGATGCACATGATTGCTCAAGTGTTATAATAATTTATTACATTTCTATAGCACTTTTCATATAATTTATTAATGAACAGTTATCTACTCAAAGTAGCTGTTGAAACAGTGTAGGCAGGATGCACTAAAGGTCATGAGTGTGGACGCTCTGAGGAGGACTAAGAACAAAAATACAAATATTATAGAGGAATCATCTGGTATGTTACTCTTTAATGGTTTCAGATTGCTGCCCTTATGACACTAGTCATGTTATAATGTGATGTCGACATATAAAAGTGTTTATCAGGGCGAGATGACAATGACATGGACATTTCTGAAGGGGAATCTGGTGATCACTCTTGGTAAAAGTACAGATAGACTCAATAGATTTATCCATTTAGATGTTGCTGCTTGATGAAGGTCATGACCTTTAGTGACCTGTACTGCGTCAAACCCATTTCCACCTCTAGCTGTGGGAGAAATTAGTGACTTTTCCACACTCATTTCTACCTCTGAAAACACTCCAACTGTTTCCATGTAGACTGACTTTTAAAATGCAATGCAGACTAGATTTTTCTTTCATTGATTCAATTTTAGACCACTAATGAAGCCTTGGAATTGTAAACTGCCTGCTGTCTGTACAGGTTGTGAGAGTCAGGTACAGGTGCAGTCAAAGGCCATAGAGACAACTCCCTCCAGACTCAACCCCAGTCTCTCAGACCTCTCTAGGCTCGGCACCACCAACCTGGGCAGCGACCAGCACCCCGCCAGTAGGCCCTCTGACCAACACCTCCACCAAGACACCATGGTCCACAGCTACTCCCTCAACCTGGACACTCAAACCCTGGCAGGGTCCAACAGTTTGACCGGCGCCGACCCTCACCCCCAGCCGCCGCAGACCATGTACTACCACCACCGCTCCGACTCCCAGAGGTCACTGTGCGGCGAGGTGGATCCTCTCTTTATACATACAGTTACGGCTGCAGAATTAGTCTGCGGGGAGAGTAAGTACAGGTGCTCAGGCTGCCTGAGGTACTACGACCACCTGGGGACCCTGCTGGGTCATATCGACCAGGGCTGGAGCGAGGGCTTCAGCTGTAGGGTGTTCTACAGGAAGCTGAAGAAAATGCAGGACCGCAGCCCCATGGTCATGATGAGTTGCCAGAGCAAGGAGGCCCAGGCCCTGGATATCGACCCTAAGCACTCTAGCTCCTCCATCATTTGCCTCGGGTCGGCCTCGCTRGCCCTGGCCCACCATCCGACCGATGTTGACGGGAGGAAGGGTCCTGGGACAAGGGACAAGAAGGCAGACATGATCCACATGTGGCTGCAGAAGACAGAAGTGACATCATTGCTTCACTGAGGCAGTTTTTAATGAGTTGATTGGAGAATGTGTGTACTGTATTATTGTTGCTGTGTTGTCTAGGTGTTTGAAACTAAGTGTGTTAAATAAATGAATGAATACATCAACATAATATAAGTTCCTACTTCCCTTTTGAATRTGTTTTACTCAGAGTTTAGGATATCTGAAATGATCTTAAAGGCCCAGTGCAGTCAAATTTGATTTCCCTGTGTTTTATATMTATTTCCACACTGAAGTTGGAATAATACTGTGAAATTGTGAATATTATGATAATGCCCTTTTAGTGTAAGAGCTGTTTGAAAAGACTGCCTGAAAATCAATTAGTTAGTAAATCAATAAGAAAGACAGTTCWTAACTTCTCTACCAATAAAATCAATTTTTCAGTTTTCCCCCATGCCCACTCAGACCACTCCCAGACAATCCTAGCAAAATTCTTGCTTAAGAATTTGCCCTTTTGCTAAGAAGCTTTTTTTTTAATATATTTTTTACCATTTTAATGTAAAACAACCACAGCACTTAATTGTTACCCAGAAATWATTTGATATTGAGATTAAACAACCTGCATTGGACCTTTAATATAATACTGTGAAAACTCTATTTTGTMATTTAGAGATGAAAATAGGATTTCATTCACAAAGGTTCAAGTCTCCTTGCATTCATGTCTTCCATGTAGAAAGCACTGCTTGTAGTTTATGCCATCATCCACTGGTATTTCATCTGAGAAGCATTTCCATGGTGATGGAGAGAGGGGAACCATCAGAACACAAAGTCTGGAGTCTATGACTCTTTTCACCCCAAAGTCAATGGACATGGCAGAGCCAATGCAGATGACACATAATGACAAGCCTGTGTAGGAGATTTACATTTATTCAAATGTGTTGGCTAAAAATAGGGAGACGCTCAAATGTGATTACTCCATTAACATTACATGCAGTGCCTTAGGATTGAATTCACACCTCTGAGAAATGTGAGCATGCAAGACAAGAATATAAAACAGAAAAAAAATATAGAAATAAGTCCAGTAATCCATTTCCATGTGGTAAACATTCAATGTGAAATTATGTTTTAAGAAAAAACATGTTTTTATCACAAAATGCTCTAGTTTGTGAATTTTGCAGCCTCCTCCGACACACCAAAATGGACAAAACTCTTCTGTAGTTTTCATCTAGCGAGGTTAGAGCACTTTTCCTGTTCCTTCTCTATATTAGATGTCTCCAGTTCCGTTCACTAATAGCTTAGATGTTCTCCAGTTCCTTCATAATGCTAATGTTCTCCAGTTCTCTATATTAGATGTTCTCCAGTTCCTTCTAATGCTAGATGTCTCCAGTTCCTTCACATCTAATGTTCTCCAGTTCCTTCAATGCTAGATGTTCTCCAGTCCTTCATAATGTAGAGTTCTCCTTTCCTTCATAATGCTAGATGTTCTCCAGTTCCTTCATAATGCTAGATGGTTCTCCAGTGCCTTCATAATGCTAGAGGTCTCCAGTTCCTTCTAATGCTAGAGTTCTCCAGTTCCTTCGTAATGCTAGATGTTCTCCAGTTCCTCGTAATGCTAGATTCTTCCAGTTTCCTTCGTAATGCTAGAGTTTCTCCAAGTTCCTTCATATGCTAGAGTTTCCAGTTCTTCATAATGCTAATGTTCTTCCAGTTCCTTCATAATGCTAGATTCTCCAGTTCCTTCATAATGATAGATGTTCTCCGTTCCTTCATAATGGAATGTTCTCCATTCCTTCTAATTAGATGTTCTCCTGTTCCTTCATAATGCTAGATGTTCTCCGGTTCCTTCGTAATGCTAGATGTTCCTCCGTTCCTTCTAATGCTAGATTTTCTCGGTCCTTGCTATGCTAGAGTTCTCCGTTCCTTCAATGCTAGATGTTCTCCTGTTCCTTCTAATGCTAGATGTTCTCCTTTCCTTCACAATGCTAGATGTCTCTCATTCCTTCACAATGCTAATGTTCTCCAGTTCCTCATAAAAGCGAGCATGTTCTCCAGTTCCTTCAAATGCTAGAATGTTCTCCAGTTCCTCACAATGCTAGATGTTCTCCAGTTCCTTCATAATGCTAGATGTTCTCCTCCTTCATAATGTAGATTCTCCAGTTCCTTCTTAATGCTAGAGGTTCTCCAGTTCCTTCACAATGCTAGATGTCTCAGTTCCTTCACAATCTAGATTCTCCATTCCTTCACAATGCTAGATGTTCTCCTGTTCCTTCATAATGCTAGATGTTCTCCAGTTCCTTCATAATGCTAGAGGTTCTCCAGTTCCTTCACAATGCTAGATGTTCTCCAGTTCCTTCATAATAGCTAGATGTTCTCCAGTTCCTTCGTAATGCTAGAGTGTTCTCCAGTTCCTTCATAATGCTAAGATCTCCATTCTCATTCTAATGTCTCATTCCTTCATAATGCTAGATGTTCTCCAGTTCCTTCATAATGATTCTCAGTGCCTCATAATGCTAATGTTCTCCAGTTCCTTCGTAATGCTAGAGTTCTCCCGTTCTCGTAATGCTAATGTCTCCGTTCCTTCGTAATCAGATGTTCTCCGTTTCCTTCGTAATGCTAGATGTTCTCCTTCCTTCATGCTAATGTTTCTCCTTCGTAATGCTAGATGTTCTCCAGTTCCTTCCAAAGCTAGATGTTCTCCAGTTCCTTCACAATGCTAGATGTTCTCCAGTTCCTTCATAATGCTAGATGTTCTCCAGTTCCTTCACAATGCTAGATGTTCTCCAGTTCCTTAAATGACAGATGTTCTCCATTCCTTCACAATGCTAAATGTTCTCCGTTCCTTCATTAATGCTAGATTTCTCCAGTTCCTTCATAATGCTAGATTTCTCCAGTTCCTTCATAATGCTAGAGTTCTCCAGTTCTTCACAATCTAGAGCTCCAGTTCCTTCATCAATGCTAGAGGTTCTCCAGTTCCTTTATAATGCTAGAGTCTTCCAGTTCCTTCACTAATGCTAGAGGTTTCCCGTCCTCTTATAATGCTAGAGTTGCTCCAGTTCCTTCATAATGCTAGATGTTCTCCAGTTCCTTCATAATGCTAGATGTTCTCCAGTTCCTCCATAATGCTAGATGTTCTCCAGTTCCTTCATAATGCTAGATGTTTTCCAGTTCCTTCGTAATGTTAGATGTTCTCAATGGGCTGCTTTCTTCAGTTTAGTCTACTTCTCAAATGCTATACTGAATAGAAATCTGAAAAGTGTAAAGGCCAGTCAGGAGCATTGATATGTGTTCACCTCGCAATGTATTCATAGATCAGGGTTCTTCATATGTACATTCCCCTCATTTATTGTTCTCTCTCCCAGCCTCAATGAGATGGCCACCCTCCCTCACAGTTTTGAGGACAGCAGAGCCGCACTTACGACAGACGCAGTCCATCCCCACTCACCCTCCCTGCATCCCCCTGAAGCACACTCCACCCGGCCCTTATGGACAGGGATATCCACCACATGCACCTCAGCCTTCAGCCAAGGAGCGGTCCAAGTCGGTGGAGCCTAGATACGAGCCACGCCACCTGGACTTTAACTTCCTGCGCATGGCCTCTACCATGGAGCAGGTAGAGGGGGAGCTCCAGTACCGGTGCGCTGGGTGCCTGTTGCTCTATCCCAGCCTGGCCGCGCTGCAGAACCACATCGGCCTCAGCTGGATGAAGGGCTTCAGCTGCCGCGTCTTCTACAGGAAGCTGAGGGAGATCCACAACAGGAACGAAACCAAGAAGCTCCACGAGAGGGTCCAAACATGTAGTGTCGCTGAGAAGCAGCTGAGGCCACCAACGTGCGGGGCAGCGCTGGGCCTTGCTAGAGTGGGTAGGAGTGGAGGGCAGACAGGGCTGAAGCAGGGAGATCCTCCTGGAGCTGCAGGAAGGAAGGACCAGGGGGCACCCAGCCACAGGTTGACTCTGGAGTCGGTGGAGACCATAAGAAGGAACACAGCCGTTCACAAGTGGCTGAATGAGATCGAATATTACCCCTTCCCTGATGTCACCCAGCCACCAGAGAGAACATAAAACATCCCTCTTTTTGATTCATCAGTTTCACTGAATGAGAAAGACTATTGGCATTGAATTAAAGACTATTGGCATTGAATTAAAAACTATTGGCATTACATTTCTCAGTGTAAAGGTGTCATTGCTGTCCTTAGAGGATTTGCTCTGGGATGGTGGGACTTGTTTGTGTTTTTCACACGTGTGAATTACACTACCATCACTGCTGACCAGGGTTCAATTGTTCAGGTCTTTATTTTCTTCAACTGGTCTCTCACACCGTGACCATGCATCCTCCTCATACCAGCCCCTGGCCACTACTTCGTTTTTTTYCTCATCGGTTTCTCCTTCTGCTCAATTGAAAGTGTGAGCAACATTTATACGCATCAGGCTTTAGGGTTTTAGAAAATACTTTGCTTGCTGTGTAATTAATTATTCTATCCTATTAATCTTATGTAGTGGAGCAGATGCAGAGACGATAAGGAGTTGTGGAATCAACGAAGCTCAAGGCCAGTCATCCCAGTAGTGGAGCTTCAGCTAATGTTCTTTTAAGAGAGCACAACTTTAATTTTCCTCAGATATGAGCTGTAGGTCTATCCAGCTGTAGGAAGATTTTTCATACATAATTCATCATTGGCAAAATTATCGGTTTAATGGTTGGTTTATAAAATGACAAACAATTGTTTGTTGAAGCAATGTACTTTACGGTCATTACGTTGTTGATGGTAGAACTTTAGAATATTTTTCCTTTTACTGGGTGTTGAAAGGCAATGTTGCTATCATATTTCATGGGTACATTACACACAATATCCTCTAGCCACTTAGAAAAATCTGTTGCTCTGAGCCTGCAGTGTATTCCCACAACATCTTGTGAAATGGACCATGTGGCACCACAGAGACACACATCCAGTGGGGTTTTAAAAGCACAGTGATTACAGATTACAGCTGAGGTCCCTGTCTGACTACCAGAGAGAGAGAGAGAGAGCAAGAGCCAAAGAGAAATAGAAAGTAGGTGTAACAGTTTAACTTTACGTCCGTCCCCTCGCCCATACCCGGGCTCGAACCAGGGACCCTCTGCACACATCAACAACAGTCACCCACGAAGCATCGTTACCCATCGCTCCACAAAAGCAAGGGGAACCACTACTTCAAGGTCTCAGAGCAAGTGACGTCACCGATTGAAAGGCTATTAGCGCGCACCACCGCTAACTAGCTAGCCATTTCACATCTGTTACACATGGCATGGGCACGGAGTACCGGTGCCTAGCCAGTAGCCAAAGCCAAGTAACCTTTTCCAAGTGGGGTGATTGATAGAGTTCATCGCTGGGGGACGCCGGAACATTCTCAGTTGAGGGGGACAAGAGGGAGGCAGGAAGCTCACACAAACAGTCAGATATAAGGAAGTGCTAATTCCTAAGGAGGGATCCCCACTGGGCCAGTATTGCTGGTATGAACCAGGGGCCTCATTTACAGTCATTGCGTACATTATACAAAACATTTCTGCTTGCGACATTTCTGAAAAGTCTTTGCACTTACAAAACTGTTGAGATTTATAAACACACCATACATACCCATGTTTCCCATTATAAACCAGACCTGTCGTAAAACTGCGCACATGAACAAGCATTAACACTCCCAGACTGGAAAATGTCTCCATTCACCTTTATTGGTGCCTATTTAATCTCAGAGCCTATACCATACAAACCTAACAATCTATTGAAAAACTAAATATTTTACAACAATTTGTCTTTTGCATGTCGTGGCCTAATAATGCCAAAAGTTCCAAATTACACAACTAGTAAAGGGCGTTTTGTCTATGATATCACGCTATCCTGCCTTGGTATAGGCTCTGAGATTAAATAGGCTATGATGTCACGCTCCTATCCTGCCTTGGTATAGGCTCTGAGATTAAATAGGCTATGATGTCACGCTCCTATCGCACAGCGATACTGTGGCCTACCCATACTGTCAAATATTTTACATACACTACTGGTCTATTTACTATGTTGGCAAAATGTTCTAATCTTTAGCAGTATTCTACTCTGTATCTGGAAAATGACTGTCAGTTTCCTGAAAGAGATAACAATGGCAAATTGTAGTGGACCTGTCAGCAGAATGTTTTGAATTCAACAATGTTTTATATCAACTTCTCCCCGAACCTAGATATGAGAAACTGCCCGAATTCTAAAACATTGTAGGGCAGGCTACTCAAATAAAATGTAATTACAGTACCTCTATTGTAGGGCAGGCTACTCAAATAAAATGTAATTACAGTACCTCTATTGTAGGGCAGGCTACTCAAATCAAATGTAATTACAGTACTTACAGTAGTTGCAGTTCTATTTCTCATGTGTTTATGTTCTACTTGTTATACTTGACTTTATAACAGGCTACTACTGATATTCATTACTGTATTGTTGGGAAAGAGCAAGAAAGGCATTTAACTGTACTTGGGCACGTGACAATAAACTTTAAACATAGGCCTACTTCAATGTAAAAGATCAGCTCTTCACTACCTGTGCATCTGTGGGGTAGCAACTCAGAGTCATTATTTGGTTAGAATGTAACACAATTACGTTAAGCGCTTGTCTTTTCTCCATAGTTTTCTAAACAATGTCGCTGAGATTTATTTTTACACTTTGCATGTAACAGAGTGTAAGACGGTGGACCCTAGACATTTTGTCAGGGGGTGCGAAGCATCAGGAGTCAGACAGAATGGTGCAGTAGTGGTATTTATTTACTGGTGTAGAATGTGGTATTTAGGAGTCCCAAGTGGCGCAGTGGTCTAAGGCACTGCATCGCATTGCTTGAGGCGTCACTACAGACCCGGGTTCGATCCCAGTCTGTGGAGACCCATGAGGCAGCGCACAAATGGCCCAGCATCGTCCGGGTTAGAGGATGGTTTGGACAAGGATGTCCTTGTCCCATCACGCTCTAGTGACTCCTTGTGGCGGGCCGGGCGCCTGCAAGCTGACTTTGGTTGCCAGCTGGACAGTGTTTCCTCTGACATATTGGTGCGGCTGGCTTCCTGGTTAAGCGAGCAGTGTGTCAAGAAGCAGTGCAGATTGGCGGGTCGTGTTTCGGAGGACACATGGCTCTTGAACTTTGCCTCTCCCAAGTCCTGTAACTACAGTAACTACCAATTGGGGAGGAAAGGGGTAAAAGTACAATAAAAAAAACATATATTGGAATGTATTTACTGGTGCAGAATGTGGTATTTATTTACTGGTGCAGAAGGTGGTATTTATTTACTGGTGCAGAGCAACGTTAAACTAGGCTGAGCACCTATAAACTAGGCAAAGCACCGAAAAACTAGGCAGAGCACCTTTAAACTAGGCAGCACGCCTATAAACTAGGCAGGGCACCTATAACTTTGAGTGTAAATAATTTCTCACACAGCTGAGAGCCCTGGGACAACATGTCAATCCAGCCTATGCTCAACTCAAAATTAGCAACCAAGACAGGTTAAACAGGTATTTCATCAATTAACATGAATTGATGTCTAGCAGTAGGAATGTACTTCAAAACTCTAGCAACATGAACAAACAATTGCAAACATTTGGAATCTGAATTTGGCACCAAATTAGAGGATAACAATGAAATGTCCAAAGTCGTCACATAGAGGTTTATTCCTTATACCTGTATTACACTATCTTCTGAAAATACTCCCGACCCTAACCCACGATGCAAAACACTTCACATCACGTAATGCCATGCCTAATGAAAGTTCAACGCGCTCTAAGCACTCAGTGKGTATTGCTATGGAAATGGTGCAGGTAAAATGTCCCTTCATTCAGCCTGCTCAGTAGTTTATATCATCAGCCTGAAGTGCACGGCTATCATGGTATCCAAGACCTGTAAACTATTTCAAAGGCAGAACGTTATTCATTAACACTGTCTGCGATTGATGCACCGTTCCCTGCGTCCCTAACCCCCACGTCTGAATCAACATCTTTAATGGATTGCATTACAAAAGCTGAATCTTATTCACCTGACATATCTTATTCTCCACCACCAGACAGATGTGATATAATATGTTGTTTTTGGTAGCATCACATTTACGTCTCTTTTACCAACATTGTGGAATGAGTCTTCCTGCTTTTCCTCTATTTCTCTCCTCGTTTCTTCTTCCCGCTGCTGAGAGAGAGAGAGAGAGAGCTCCACACCCCTTGTGTTTCCTGGGTGGTGTTGTGGTCTGTGGTGCTCTGGGACACAGAGGACAGTGCTCCTTGTGTTTCCTGGGTGNGGTGTTGTGGTCTGTGGTGCTCTGGGACACAGAGGACAGTGCTCCTTGTGTTTCCTGGGTGGTGTTGTGGTCTGTGGTGCTCTGAGACACAGAGGTTGACAGTGCTCATTGTGTTTCCTGGGTGGTGTTGTGGTGCTCTGGGACACAGAGGACAGTGCTCCTTGTGTTTCCTGGGTGGTGTTGTGGTCTGTGGTGCTCTGAGCCAGAGACAGAGCAGCGGAGTGACAGGTTGCCTAGCCGGGAGGCCTCTAATGAAGAGAGAGTGCGAGCTTTATTGATTGACCCGGTCACCTGATGCGTGGCTCAGCCCGTTAATGACCTGATGGGATGACACACAAATACACTGGGGAGCACCAGGTTTGAGGAGTTACCGACGTAACTTAGGTCAACTGAGTTCAACTCGGGATAACCTGATCCACAAAAGTGTCTCACCTTTTAACCAGGTAAATTTTTATGGCAACGAATCCTTCAGAACAAGTCAGGACTAACTATTTATGCTGAATTAAATGTCTGAGCTGCGAGTTGAGGACCAATGATATCAGATTCTCTCCCTCTCACAAAGATTGCGTAAACATCCACTTAATTTGAAGAAGACAATACATTTCTTTGTGTGTTACATTTTTTAAATGTTAAAATACCTATCACATTACACATTTAGTAATGAGAGAACACTTTTCAAACTTCACGCACAGTAACACTTGTGTGGCTTAATCCAATTATTTTTGTGATAGGAGTGGGGGAAAAGCTGCTTATGCGTTGATAAGCACACCAAAGACTGCATTAACGATAAGTAATAAACTAAAGACAGCACTTTGGGAGACAACTTTTCATTTTGTTTTCGGTTCCAATGAAAATGTGGCACTGACTCTCACATGGATTGATGTTTCAGTGTTACCTCAATGAAGAGTCATGAAAACAACAAGAACCAATGTAAAACATACGGGGGCTGTAAAATGTATATAGGTTCAGAAATGTTGTCAAATAGCACAGTTACAAATAGAAATCAAACTGGATGGACATCAGAAATAGAGGAAGGCCAGGATTAAAAACAAAATATAACTACTGTAAAATAGATTATGCCTGTAATGTGTGTAGTATGTATAAACTGAAGGTAGAAGCCTAAGTGTTATTGTTTATTAGTTTACTCCAATTGGGGAGATGTGTTAGGGTTTGCGTGAAATAATAAAGTTATATTTAAAAGAAAGTGTGTATATGTATGTATTGTAGCAGGCTCAAGGGGGTGGAGTTTCCACATCACCAAGTTCAATAACCAAACATGTACACGAAGCACAACTAGAATACAAATGGGGAATTTATTAGGGAGATTTACACACTGTGGGAAAGGGGGGAATTTAGTAACCAGTTCAGTCCACAATCCATTGTCGTTGTCCGTTCTGTTCTCCAGGGGTTATCCTAAAACTCAGGTCGGTACACAGTGGTGGTAATCAGACAGTCCAGGTCACAACGGGTAATCACAGAGATAATTCTCTCTTCTCACACATTTCCCTCAGTCCTCCCTCTGTTTGTGCAGCCCACTTCCTCTTTTATCCCCAAGCACTCCATGACTTAATGATCCACAGGCTTACATCGTTGGGGCAGGAAGTCCATATAAGCCTCGGGGGTGGAGCCAGCAGGCTGCAAGATATCTCCCTTCAATCAATCACCACTTCCCTCACCTCTCCCTGCCATCTGCTTTTTCAAACAGAAATTTGCATCCTGTAGTACAAACTCCCAAAAGTTCTGGGACACTGTAAAGTCCATGGAGAATAAGAGCACCTCCTCCCAGCATGGCCGACACTCTTCCGAAAACTAACCATCAGTTATAGATGTTGTCTTGAAACGCCGTTGAGTGGAAGAGAACATCTCAATCCACCATAGTCTATCAGAGGAGAGAAAGAGAGTTTCATAATTGGCTACCAGCAGCCTAAACAGTCTCTCGTCTCCTCTCTCTCCTGACTTCGCTCCCTCTGTCGCTCTCTCTCTCTGACTCTCTTTTCTCTTCTGACTGCGCTCTTCTCCTCCTCTCCTCTCTCTGCCCTCTCTCTCTCTGCTCTCAATGTCATTCCATTCTTAGCCTTAATGCATGGGAACTTCTGTCTCTCTCCTCTCTCCCAAGTCTTTCTCTCTCTCTCTTCATCTCTCTCTCTCCCTCTTCATCATCTGTCTCTCTTCTCTCTCTCTCTCTCTTCTCTCTCTCTCTCTCACTCTCTCTCTCTCTCTCTCTCATCTCTCGTCCTCTCCTCGTCCATCTGTCTTCTCTCTCGTCTCTCTCTCTCTCATCTCTCTCTCCCTCTCTGAATCGCTCTTCTCTAATTTTCACTCTTCTCTCTCTCCAGACTGTCTCTCTCTGTCTTTTCAATCTCTTCTATTTTTCACTCTCTGTCCTCTTCTCTTCTATCTGCTCTCTCTCTCTCTCTCTCTCTTCCCATCTCTCTCTTCTCTTTCTCCATCTCTCTAATTTTCACTCTCTGTTCTCGCTCTCTCTCTCCATCTGATTCTCTCTCTTCCCATCTCTCTATTTCTCTCTCTCTCTCTCTTATCTGTTTCTCTTCTCTCCAATTCGTCCCTCACTTTCTTCCCATCTCTCCTATGTTCACGCTCTGTTCTTTTCTTCTCTCTCTCTGTTTCTCTCCTCTCTCTCTCTCTCTCTCCTCTCTCTCTCTCTCTCTCTCTCTCTCTCTCTCTCTCTCTCTCTCTCTCTTCTCTCTCTTCTCTCTCTCTCTCTGTGTCTCACCCCGTACACACATGTATAAATCATTGACTGGCTCTTAACCTTTCAGGAGCAAACTCTATATTAACTCGGGTGTTCTGGGTTCCCTCCATAATTAATTGTGCTGGCCGGAGTCCTGGAGCGCTGGTCCTCCTTGGAGAGGGAGATCAGTCAGGCACATTGGCCGGACAGGCTGGGCCTCCCCTCCCTGGCTGCTGTCTGGCCTGAACTGACTGGATGATAATGGCTGACTGGCTGACTAGCTAGCTGTCTGGATAGCTGACTGACTGCTGCTTGGCTGACTGGTCGGCTGACTGACTGGTGACTAGCTGGCTATCTGACTGGCTGCCTGGCTGTCTGACTGGATGGATGGTTGGTTCTCATTAGTGGAGACACAGGGGTAAGTCCCAAAATGGCACCCTATTCCCTATATAAGCACTATGGGTCAGTAGTAGTGCACTATGTAGGGAATAGGGTGTCATTTGGGACATAGACAGAGACTGATTGGGTGTTGTAATGGAGCTGAGGGTTTCTACATGGAGGAGGTACTGTGGAGTGCTGCTGCTTCCTCTGGTCATGTTAGGAAGGACATGGCTGGTAGGAATATTTTACTGAGATTGCATGTGAACTATGCTGGTGAATGTCTTTTCTTGAAAAGAAAGGAGAGATGGGAATTAAGATATTCAGATAGAATGTGTCTAGTGGTGTGTGATGTGTGTGTTGTGTGTGGTGTGTGTGTGTGTGTGTGTGTGTGTGTGTGTGTGTGTGTGTGTGTGTGTGTGTGTGTGTGTGTGTGTCTGTTCGCGATGTGTGTGTATCGTGAATGTGCAG